>NC_066338.1:3521319-3573740 GCF_022539315.1 Serinus canaria
GAGGAGATCCGGATGCAGTAGAGAGAGAGTATGTTAAAGCATGTCCTTGGTACCATAGAGACCTCCCTCAAGGCCCAGGGACTACTCCTGAGGCTCAGGGATCCCCACCACCCTTGGGATCCCCCTCACAACCCAGGGACTCCACCACCATCCCAAAGACCCTACTCAGGGCCCAGAGACCCCTCATCCACACCCCACCAGAACACCAGGATCCCCACTCTGCATCCAAGGACTCCTTGTCCACACCCCAGGACTCACACACACACTCCAGGGATTCCTTCAGGGCCCAGAGACCCCCTCCATCCACAGCCCAGGCAGACACACCCCAGGGACCCCCATCACGGCCCCGGGACCTCCCCCAGGGCCAAAGAACATCCACACACCCCAAGGACCCCTTGCCCCCCAGTCCCCAGGGATTTTGGGGACCCCCTGCTCCCCATCAAGTTCCCACCGTGCCACTGCCTCTGCTTTGGGTGATTTTGGGGTTAGAAACGGGAAGTTTGGGGTATCGCTTTTTGTCATCACTGCCCCACCCACCTCCCTGTGACGTGGAGGGAGGGGGGGGAGCTGCCTGGACGGATTTAAGGGTCCCCAGGGTGCTGGCAGGGGTACGAGGCCACACAGCTGGGTCACCCCCCTGGTGCAGACTCCCGGAGTGTGGGGGGATCCCTGGGACAGCCAAGCCTCTTCCCCCCCGCCCCGTGCCATCCCCCTGCTGCCAGGTGCTGCTCTCTGTTCCTCTTCCCCTTCCTCAGACTGAACCACCTGGTTTTGGTTCCTTCGGGGGAAATACTGGGCTGTACTGGGTTATACGCTCATATACTGGGCTGTACCGGACTAGATTGGTCTATCCTGAGCTGTGGTGGGTTGTGCTGAGTATACTGGAGGGTCCGGAGTGCTAGTGGGCCTACAGCGCTGTACCGGGCTGTTACTGCCCAGTACCACCTGGGACAGAGGCGCTGTCCAGGTGCTGCGCAGGGGGCGTGGCCGAGGCAAGGACGTGAGCAGCGTTCGGGGGCGTGGGCAGTGGGGGGCGGGGTTCCGTGCAACATCGGGGGGGGGGGCGGGGCCAGGGCTCCGGGTGGGCACTGTCAGGAGCGTGGGGGGCTGGAGAGGGGGGTCCATCAGGAGGGGGGCGCATATTTGAGTCTGGAGGATTACAAACCGGCTCGGGGGTTTTGGGGGCTGCAGGGACTGGGGTGCATAGGAGAATTATGGGGGTGTGTGTGGGGGCTGCAGAGACTGTGTTGAGCAGCGGCCGCAGCTGGTGGTACACAGCCCTCAGCAAATGTGGGGCGAGTTCCCCTCATTTTCGCCCCAGGGCGATGGGCTGGAGCTGGAGTACGAGGTGGTGCTGACCAACGGGGATTCCTTCTGCCGCGGCACCTCTCAGCTGATGAGTTCGGTGCCGCCACGGCCGGGGGGAAAGACATTGCGAGGGGGACTGGCGTTCATCGAGATCAGGGGGTGTATTGAGGGTTATGGGGGTCTGAGGAGGCTTATTGGGGTCTAGAGGGTCTGGAGGGGCTGAAGGGATACCTGTACATCAAGGTCTGGGGCTGTATAGGGAGTTATGGTGGTCTGGGGGGCTGCAGGGATTGTGGATGGGGACGTATATGAGGGTCTGGAGGACTGTTTGGGGGGTTGGAAGGATTAGAGTGCATCAGTATGGGGACTATATTGGAGGTTATTGTGGTCTGAATAAGCTGAAGGGGTTGGGGTACAAGGGGAACAAGGGGAATTATGGTGGGGCTGCAATACAGGGGGCATCTGTGGATAGCCTGTTGAGTATTGGGGGGCTTCATGGGGTGAACCCCTTCTCACCCCGCCCCCCACCTTCCCCAGGCATCCTGGAGACAGACATCACCTTCCTCCTCGTCTTCATTGTCATTCTCGTGTAATTCATCAGCAAGCAGGTGGGGGGAAATCTGAGCTTCAAGGGGGCCTGGGGGGAGGCAGTGCTTTGAGAGATCCACTGCTCACCCCCCAGTCCCCCCAGACCTGGTCTAGGGATAGCAGCTGCTCCACACCACCTGCAAGATGCTCATGGTGGCTGCCAGCATGGAGCGTGAAGGGGGAGCTTGTGGGGGTATGGGCAGGTTTGTGGGGGCCAGCAGCAGCTGTGGGGACTGGAGAGCATTAGGGTCTGGGGAAGTTATATTGTGATTTGGGGGATCTTCAGAGATTGGGAGGTGTCAAGGTCCAAGGGGCATATTGAGATTTGATAGGACTGGGGGTTCTGGGTGTGTTTGTGGGGGCTTTCACAGCAAAGTATAGGGGATATTGTGAGTCAGTGAGGAGCAAGGGCTGCGGCTTCCGGTGTTGCTGCTGAGTGGCTGATTATAAGAGGTCTCTGGGGAGCGCGGCGACCCGTAGCGTGGCGAACAGGAGCAGGCAAACAGGGGTGTAGTGAGTCTCTGGGTCCTATACAAGGCAGTTTGTACAGCCGTTCGCGCAGGCAGGGCAAGCAGGCAGGGTTTCCAGCTTTCTTGCTCGTAAAGAGTCCTCTGTGTTCTTTGAGGTCTTTCTGCTGCCCGGTTGTGTCTGAGGTGTCTGTTAATAATGGTTTCCACACGGTCAAAATCTGTGGCTGATATAAGTGTAAGTGACCAAATCGAGCCCTCCAAAATGGATGTGTCTGTACAGACCCATCCGTGCCCAGAGTGTTTGAGCTCATCGGTGGCTTCAGGGAGTGTTGTGGAGGAGACCTGCCTGCGCTGTGAACAAGTGAACGACCTCCTTTCACTGGTGACTGCGCTTGAGGAGGAAGTTGAATGGTTAAGGAGTATCAGGGAAAGCGAAAGGGAAATAGACTGGTGGAGCTCAGCCCTTGCATCTTTAAGGGAGGCCTCTGACCGAGAGACTGAGGACTTGTATGCCTCCCACTCTCAGGCAATAGAAGTGTGGGAGAGTTAGGGATTGCGGCCGGAAGATCTCGGGCTGTTACGCGTAGACAGGAAGACCCCTCCTCACCTTCAGTCTGACCTTGGCTGCACCCAGGACAAGGGCAGAGGAAGTGACATAAACTACCTAGGCCATAAATCCCCCTGAAACCTTTGAATAAACGCCATTTGCTATCCACCACATTGGTGTCCGCAGCACATGGACCGAGCGACTCTGTATTTGGGTCACCATGCCGTACTCCAGAACCAGGTCGCCTCGTAGCCAGCGGCTACATATTGGTGCCGAAACTCCGGGTACCAGCACCCGGGGTGCGGGAGTCACTTGGACAAGGGCCGGCGGCCGCACAGCAGGTCTAGTGTGGCGGGGAGGACGCTCCCGGACCAGCGAGGGACATGGAAGCCGTCGCGCAGGTCGTAACCCAAATGCATGTTCAGTGGGGAATAGAATGCAAACTTAAGGATTTATGCCTTGCTATTTCGAGGCTTATTAAATTACAGGCGATAGATAGCCCTGTGGATATTCTCCATCCGGAGAAATGGGACCATTGTACTAAGGTCTTAGCTGAAGAAACGATGTCCTGTGGCTCGGGAAAAACTCTTAAGTCATGGGGCAGGGTTGTGCAAGCCTTGCAAAAGGCAAGAAATGAGCAGGACACCTGGCAAGCTGCAAAAGCGTGGTTGCTGGCCACGCCGCAGCTGGGGGTGGCCGCGGCGACACAAACCGCGGAGGTCTTAGAACAAACCGGCAGCGAGAAGCCGCGAACGCCGGACCCCTCCGAGCAGATCGGCTTACCATCAGAGGGGGGGGAAAACGCGCGGTCGTTTTGGCAGGGACTCACGGAGGAGGCGAGGGCGGCGGCGAAACTGCCGAGCCCCGAAGGGGAGGACAGGAATGCACCCCCTCCATATGCGTTTGAAAATGGCGGGGAGGCGTGTGCTCAGGGCAGAAAGGAACCCGCGCCGGGCGGAAATGGAGTCAGCCCGCTTAACAACGCATGTGCGGGCGAGCGGGGGGACGGGGCGGCCCCCGCGCAGGAGCGTATGACCAATCAGAGCGCTCAGCTCACTTTCGGTCCTTATAGGGCAAGGACCTCCCCCAGCAGGAGGCGGGGGGACCCCAGGGGGAGGGAACGGTCCGACCCCCGCAAGAAGGGGCGGGGTCGGAGCCCGAGAAAAAGGCGCAGCAGACCGGAAGTCTCCGAGCAGTCGACTTCCGACTGGGACTCGGAGTCGAGCTCCGATTCGGAGGACTCGGAGCGGGGGTCGGGGAGCTCCGACTCAGACTCGAGTTCTAACAAAAGAACAGCAGCGGCACGCAAGGCAATTAGCCGCAGCGCTCCCGCATGGGTAAAGGGGACATCAGAGAAAGATCGAACCCCACTTACAGACTGGCGGAAAATAAAAATTGCGTGCGCAGAGTGGGCCCCGTCATCGAAACTGGTGTTTCCGGTCCGGGTGGGGGGACCCGGCGGGAACCAAAGATTCTATTCTCCGGTAAACCCGAAAGACGTGCAGGCGATTACAAAAGCGATCGCGGATAAGGGGATTAATTCTGCAATGGTTTCAACTCTCATTGATGGCGTTTTTGGGGGGGACGACCTGCTACCTTTTGATATTAAGCAGACCTGCCGAATGATTTTTGACGGGGCAGGGATGATTTTATTTAAGCAGGAGTGGGAAGATAACTGTGCTAAACAGCTAGCCCTGGTAACAGGGGCAGACCACCCACTGCACGACTCCAGCATACAGAGGCTAATGGGCACAGACCCTGCAATGATTACCCCCCTGGCACAGGCAGAAGGCCTGAGGGCTCCAGAGATTATGACAACAACTCGGGCAGCCCGAGAAGCCATCCGTGTTGCCTCTAAAGTAGTAGCCAAGCCTTCACCTTGGACTACAATAAAACAGAGTGAGAGTGAAAGCTTCACTCAGTTTGTGGACCGTCTGCAGTCAGCCTTAGACGCCTCCACATTACCCTCAGAGGCAAAAGGTCCAGTGCTAGCAGAGTGCCTACGCCAACAATGTAACTCAGCCACAAAGGACATTTTAAGATCACTGCCACAGGGATCTAACACAGCTGCCATGATCAGGCATGTAGCTAAGGAGGAGCACCTTGCTCCCATCCAAGCAGCAGTTCACACTGCAATAACGAGTGTCATGGCATGCATTAAGTGTGGCCAGGGTGGGCACGTGGCGATAAACTGTCCCCGGTTAGGACACCCATCAGCAGCTGCTCCCCCACATCAGGGGAAACTTCGGGGACCGTGCTGGGCTTGCGGTAGGAAAGGGCATGTAGCTAAGGAATACAGATCCAAGCATCAGGGAAACGGCAGAGGGAGGAGGCAGCCGGGCCGTATCCAGCCTCCTCCCACTGGGAACATGCAACGGCCCAGCTACAGCAACCCCCAATGGGGCACAGGGTTCCCGTGCCCACCACTGCCAACCCCTCAGGGAATGTCCAACTTTGCTGCCCAGCCAATGGTCCAACCGAACCCACCTGCGCCTCAGGAATACCACAAACAGCCCCTTGGGGAAGAGGTCCCTGGGTGGCTCTGGCCATGAAAGCATGGGAACGGGACCCGTGGGTGGCCGTTGCCGCGAAGGTGGGCAAGCACCCACTGATCGTGTGGGCAGTGTGTCGTCTCCACAACAGCTCGGACGACTCGGCCATCTGCCTTCCCTTTTGGGTGGACACAGGGTCAGACGTCACCGTCATCCCAGGCATACATTGGCCTCGACCATGGAAGCTAGAAGCAGCCCCCATGGTGGGCGGAGTTGGAGGGCTGTCCCGAGCCCACAAGAGCGCCCAACCAGTGGCAATAACCCTCTGCACCGAGAGAGGACCGGGAAGAACCATCACCCTCACTACATATGTGATGTCGGACTGTCCACCCTTACTGGGAAGAGATGCCCTTGCCCTGCTGGATGTTAGGGTGACAAATTTATTTTAGGGGCCACTGTAGCATACCCACCATTGCCCATCAAGCTGACTTGGAAATCAGCTGACCCAGTGTGGGTCGATCAGTGGCCCCTGTCAAAGCCTCGAATAACTGCCCTCCTTGAGTTGGTTAGCCGTGAATTACACAAGAATCACATAGAACCCTCCACAAGTCCATGGAACACTCCAATTTTCGTGATACCTAAGCGGTCTGGTGAAGGCTTCCGTCTCCTACACGACTTGCGGGAGGTGAACAAGCGAATCCAGCCTATGGGACCTGTCCAGACATCGCTACCCATGAACTCGATGATACCGAGAGGACAACCCTGTGCAGTGCTCGACATCAAAGACTGCTTCTTTTCTATCCCCCTGCATGAAGACGACAAAGAGCGTTTCGCCTTTTCCATCGTCTTCCCAAACAGCCAGCGGCCTAACCTACGCTTCCAATGGAGGATGCTTCCACAGGGAATGCTCAACTCCCCTACCATCTGCCAGATCACCGTGGACCGAGCGCTAGCACCTGTCCGGCAAAGCAATCCGACGGTAACCATCGTGCAGTACATGGACGACATCCTGATCGCAGCACCAACCACGAGACAAGTGGACCAGCTGGTGTCAACCATCTCCGAGACCCTGAAGACGAATGGCTTTGAGGTGGCGAGTGCAAAAATAAAAAAGGGACCATGCGTGACCTTCCTGGGAGTGGGAATCACAAGTTCCTACGTAACCCCTCCCCAGATGAAAATCCACCGGGACATCAAGACGCTGCACGACATGCAACAGCTGGTAGGGTCCTTGCAGTGGCTCCGCAACATCGTCCTGATTCCTCCCGAGGTCATGGACCCTCTAAATGACCTCTTGAAAGGGAAGAACCCATGGGAGCAGAAAACCCTGACACCAGAAGCGACAAGCTCGCTCGACTTCATCGAACGTCAGATGTCAGAGAGCATGCTCACCAGATGGGATTCAAGTGCTCCAGTCGATCTGTATGTCCACTTTACAAAAAAGGGGGGAGTGGGAGCCTTAGCCCAAGGACCCCCTGACAAGGCCCAACCGATACTATGGGTGGTCTTGGGGAAACCGTCACGAGCCTTTTCCCCGGGAGTCGAGTGCCTCAGCAACCTCATCATGAAAGGCAGAAAACTCGCCCTAAGACATCTAGGCATCGAGCCGTCCAAGATAAGCTTGCCTTTCCGCAAACAGCTCTCTGCGCAGTCAACAACAATATCGGAGTACCTAGCGATAGCCCTCACAGGCTTTGGAGGAGAAATTCGCTACGCAGAGAAACCCCCTTGGACTCGGCTGCTCACGGTCATCGATATCGACCTCCCACCCAAGGTGATCGATCGACCACAGGCAGGACCAACCATCTTCACGGACGCATCATCGCAGACCTCCACCGCGGCAGCAGTGTGGCAGTCAGAAGAACAGTGGCAATGTGTCAAGGCAACCGACCCTACGCTTTCAGTCCAACAGCTTGAAGCAGCAGCTGTGGCACTAGCGTGCGGACTGTTCCCAGAGGAACACCTTAACATTGTGACTGACTCCATATTTGTGGCAAAACTCTGCCTAGCCATGTCCGGACCAGGCGTGTCAGTGTCCCCAGTGGCAACGATGCTGGAGGAAGCACTCTATTCACGGAAAGGCACTATATCAGTCATCCACGTCAACAGCCACGACCCGATCAAAGGGTTCTACCAGATAGGCAATGACAAAGCTGACGCCGCAGCAAAGGGCGTATGGACGCTGAAAGAAGCTCGTCAGTTGCACGAAACCCTTCACATCGGAGCAAAAGCGCTTGCGAAAAAGTGCGGAATCTCTACTGCAGACGCAAAGCACGTCGTCGCAACGTGCCCTCACTGCCAGAAGTTGCCACTATGGTCGAGTGGTGTCAACCCCAGAGGTCTCAAAGCCTCAGAAGTGTGGCAAACAGACTTTACCTTATGCCAGCTGTTGAAACCTCGAGCGTGGCTCGCAGTTACTGTAGATACGTACAGCGGCATGATTGTGGCCACACAGCATCTCAAGACGGACTCCAAAGCGACCATTCAACATTGGCTGACAGCCATGGCATGGCTTGGGGTTCCAAAGCAAATCAAAACAGACAACGGCCCAAACTTCATCTCAAAGGCAGTCCAGACATTCGCCTCGAAATGGAACATCGCCTTGGTGCAGGGCATCCCATACAACAGCACCGGACAAGCCATCGTCGAAAGAGCAAACCAGACTCTGAAAGCTAAGCTAGAAGTGCTAGCAAAGGCAGAAGGCTTCTCCAATGCCATTCCCCCGAGTGACCAAGCGCGCATCCTGGCAACTGCGCTGCTAGCGTTAAATCAATACCCTAGGGGGGATGAAACAAACAGTCCAGCTCAGAAACACTGGGCACCTCGAGCATTAGAGGAGGGCCCGCGGGTGGTGATCAAAAACGAACTGGGGCAGTGGGAACAGGGTTGGAGATTGGTGCTCACGGGGCGGGGATATGCGGCTGTCAAAAAGGACGGGCACATTAAATGGTGTCCGCTTAAGTCAATCAAGCCCGATCTTAACCATGAGCAGAATGAGACTGATGAGAGCTGTGAGTTTCTGTTTACAGGACATGCTCGTGGGGCGTCCTCGTGACGCGTACATCCCCGTTCCAGAGGACGGACCACCAAGCCGTCCAGCAGCGCCCGAGAGAGCCGCGCGGGTGAGACTCAGACATCAACGGTATTTCTGTGTGATTTTGCTGTTGGGGCTTGTCGCCAGAGGGCAAGCCAGCCCAGACCACTACCCTCATCAGCCATTCAGGTGGGTCATGCGACACCTTAGCAGTGGCAAGGTGCTCAAAGGAGTCACCACACCAAACACACCATCCTTCATACTCCGCTTTACCGACTTGTTTCCGGGACGACCAAAGGTAGACCCTTCTTCCCCACACGTCACACAAACGTACCTAACCTACTGGTGTCCAGCCTCAAACCCAGGAAAAAGCTACTGCAATCACCCAGGGTGGGGATACTGTGGGCATTGGGGCTGCGAAACCATTGTTACAGATGCCAGACCGTCAGGGCCAGGGTGGGATCCACAAGAGCCCGACAGGTTCTTGCAGTTCACCTGGGCACCCACTGGCTGCAAAACACCCTTCTTTTTCCATGGAAATTTCCATCGAAACAGTCATAAAATCCCCAAATTTCGGAAATGCACTAACTACAACATGACAGTTTTACAGCCAAATCACCCCAGTTGGACCACGGGCAGAACATGGACAGTAGCCGTTCAAGGGTCAAAAGAGTGGGTGAATGTGCAAATTATCAGACTCCCAGCCTCTATGTCCCAATCAGTCGGACCCAATCCGGTTCTAGTAGCAAGCAAACCCAGGGAAGAGATCACAGTTAACAGTAGTGCTATCCCCGATACGCAGAAGTCAGAACTAGTCTCCCCATCCAGTCTCCTAGCCGAACCGAACCTTTCCAATTCATTCATAAACGTGCTAAATGCTACCTTCATATCGTTAAATCAGTCCAACCCAAACTTCACAGAATCATGCTGGTTATGCTATGATGCACAACCGCCTTTTTACGAAGGCGTTGCCTTCGATCTCCCATTCATCTTCTCAAAGTCAAACAATCCACGCCAATGCAGATGGGACACCCCCCGGAGAGGCATTACCCTGAGTCAGGTTACGGGCCAAGGCAAATGCTTCGGCAATGCAACCTTGGCGAGGCAGACGGGCAGTGTCTGCAAAGAATTTGGCAAACTTAAGGGAGGGAAGTTCCAGTGGGTGATCCCAGCTGCATCAGGGATGTGGGTCTGTCACCGATCCGGAGTAAGCCCATGTGTACTCCTTGAAAAATTCGATCACTCTAACGACTTTTGTGTCCAAGTTCTAATTGTTCCTAGAGTCCTGTACCACTCAGACGAAGAAGTGTACTACCTCTTCGAACAAACCAGCCGTCTCCACAAAAGAGAAATATTGACAGGTTTAACTATAGCCATGCTGCTCGGCCTGGGAGCAGCTGGAACAGCCACAGGCGTCTCAGCCCTAGCGACCCAACACCAAGGACTGTCCCAACTGCAAATGACCATCGATGAGGACCTGCAAAGGATCGAGAAGTCCATCTCTTCGCTGGAAAAATCCCTTTCCTCACTCTCAGAAGTTGTCCTCCAAAATAGGAGAGGACTGGACCTCTTGTTCATGCAGCAGGGGGGCCTGTGTGCTGCCTTGAAAGAGGAATGCTGCTTTTATGCAGACCACACCGGAGTCGTCAGGGACTCCATGGCCGAACTGAGAAACCGGCTGAACCAGAGAAAAATGGACAGAGAAGCTCAACAGGGCTGGTTCGAGTCATGGTTCAACCAGTCTCCATGGCTCACCACGCTGATTTCTACCCTAATAGGCCCAATCACTATAATCTTACTAACCCTAATCTTCGGGCCTTGCATATTAAACAAACTAGTGTTATTCGTTAAAAGGCGTTTAGAAACGGCAAACATTTTGTTTCTCGAGCGCCGACAATTACTTTAAAGCATGCTAAAGTTACTAACACACGATTTTACATTAATCCTACTAACCCATGAAATTTTGTAACCTTTACATTTTATAACTTTATGAGATTTTTACTAATCATGGTGGGGGGGGAAATGTGGGAGAGTTAGGGATTGCGGCCGGAAGATCTCGGGCTGTTACGCGTAGACAGGAAGACCCCTCCTCACCTTCAGTCTGACCTTGGCTGCACCCAGGACAAGGGCAGAGGAAGTGACATAAACTACCTAGGCCATAAATCCCCCTGAAACCTTTGAATAAACGCCATTTGCTATCCACCACATTGGTGTCCGCAGCACATGGACCGAGCGACTCTGTATTTGGGTCACCGTGCCGTACTCCAGAACCAGGTCGCCTCGTAGCCAGCGGCTACAAGAAGGGCACCCGGTAGATGAAGAGGAGTGGAAATGGGTCCCCCACTCGGGGAGATAATAACAGAAACTCCTCCCCACCCCCATCATCCAGCCAGGTACCACTTCAGAATTGGTATGAGGTCCTGGATCTAGAGACCCAACTAGATGATTTAGGAGAAAATTGTCTGCCCAGTGAACCCCCCAATTATGATTCATCTGTAAGATGGATCACCACCTCTAATATTAAGAAGAAAAGAAGGGTAATCATAGTAGGTGATTCCCTTCTGCAGGGAACTGAGGGCCCCAGATGTCGACAAGACCCATCCCACAGGGAGGTCTGTTGTCTCCCTGGGGCCCGGGTACAAAATATCAGTTAGAGACTTCCTGGGCTGATTCAGCCCTCTGATTATTACCCACTGCTGAGACTCCAGGCTGGCAGTGATGAGATTGAAAAGAGGAGTGTCAAGGCAATGAGAAAGGACTTCAGGGTACTGGGTCAGGTAGTTGGTAGGGCAGGAGCACAGGTAGTGTTCTGCTCAGTTCCTTTGGTGGCAGAGGAAAATGATGAAAGAAACAGGAGAATCCCCATCATCAACAAGTGGCTTAAGAGTTGGTGTCATCGGCAAAATTTTGGATTCTTTGATCATGGGGAAGCTTTTCCAGCATCTGCTCTGCTGGAACCAGATGGGGTACATCTCTCTGTTAAAGGCAAAAGGTTTTTAGCTCATGAACTGGCAGACCTCATTGAGAGGGCTTTAAACTAGGTTTGGAGGGGGAAGGGGAAGCAGCTGAGCTATCTGGAAGCAGGCCCAAGGGTTGCAAGGCTAAGGTAGGGGTGAAGTCAGTAGCCCAGCTGAGGTGCGTGTATAACAATGCACACAGCTTGGGCAACAAACAAGAAGAGCTGGAGGCCATGGTGCAACTGCAGAGCTTTGATGTAGCTGCCATCAGGGAAACGTGGTGGGATGACTCACATAGCTGGAGTACTGCACTGGATGGATACAAGCTCTTCAGAAGAGACAGGAAAGGAAGAAGAGGAGGAGGGGTGGCCCTTTATATTAAGCAGACTTTTGATGCCATAGAAATTGAAACTAAGGAAGATGGAGTTGAATGTCTATGGGTAAGAATTAAGGGGAAGGCCAACAAGGCTGACACCCTGCTGGGAGTCTGATATCGTCCACCCGACCAGGAAGAAGAAGTAGATGACTTATTCTACAAGCAGCTAGGCAATGTTTCAAGATCACCAGCCCTTGTTCTTGTGGGTGACTTCAACCTACCAGACATCTGCTGGGAACTTTATACAGCAGTAAAGAGGCAGTCCAGGAAATTCTTAGAATGTATGGAGGACAACTTTCTGTCGCAACTGGTGGGTGAGCCCACCAGGGGAGGGACTATGTTAGACCTGCTGTTTGCAAATAGAGATGGGCTGGTGGCAGATGTGGTGGTTGGAGGTTGCTTGGGGCAGAGTGATCATGAAATAATAGAGTTCTCAATATTTGCTGAAGTCAGGAGGAGCACCAGTAAGACTCTTACACTGAACTTCCAGAGGGCAGACTTTGGCCTGTTTAGGAGACTTTCAGAGCAGAGACTTTCCTTGGGAAACAGCCCTTAAAAACAAAGGAGTTCAGGAAAGGTGGGCATGCCTCAAAACAGAGATCTTGAGGACACAGGAACAGACTGTCCCTGTGTGCCAAAAGATCAGTCAATGGGGTAAACGTCCAGCCTGGCTGGGCAAGGAGGTTTTGGAAGAACTTAGGAATAAAAAGAGGATGTATCAGCATTGGAAGGAGGGTCAGGTCTCTAAGGAAGTATTCAAGAAGGCTGCTGGTGCATGCAGTAAAAAAATTAGGGAGGCCAAAGCTAATTTTGAACTTAGAATGGTGACTTCTGTAAAGGATAATTAAAAATGTTTTTACAAATACATTAATGCTAGAAGGAAGGGTAAGACCAGCCTTTGTTCTTTGTTGGACAAGGGAGGGAACTTAGTATCTGCAGATGAGGAGAAGGCAGAAGTGCTTAATGCCTACTTTGCCTCAGTTTTTAGTGGGAAGATGACCTGCCCTCAAGACACCTGCCCACTTGGAGTGGTTGATGGTGTCAGGGAACAGAATGGTGCCCCCATTATCCAAGAGAAGGCAGTCAAAGAACTACTGAAATGCTTGGATATTCATAAATCTATGGGACCAGATGAGATCCACCCCAGTGTAATGAGGGAGCTGGCAAATGAGCTTGCAAAGCCACTCTCCATCATTTACCAACAGTCCTGGGCACTGGTGAGGTTCTGGATGACTGGAAGCTGGCCAGTGTGATACCATTAACAAAAAGGGTGCAAAGGAGGATCCTGGTAATTATAGACCAGTCAGCCTGACCTCAGTACCTGGCAAAATAATGGAACAGTTTATATTAAGTGCCATCACACAGAATTTACAGGATGGCCAGGGTATCAGACTCAGTCAACATGGGTTTAGGAGGGGTAGGTCATGTTTAACCAACCTGGTGTCATGGTTTGAGCCTGGCACAATGCCAGTGCCCCCACGAGATCACCTCCTTTTCTGGCACCTACTGTGAGATGTGATCAGAGACAGAGCAAAGCAGGCTCCAACTTAAGGTTAAAAGGAAAGAAAAAAGGTTTATTATCCTACAACTACAAAGGAAGAGACGCAAATTACAATAGAACATAAGATGAAAACCTTCCAAATTCTTCCTCCTCCCCCCACCAAATTTCCAATTCCACTGCCACCCTTCAGATAATCGATTCTCAGTCTCTCGAGAAGAGAGGAGTCCCTCTTGCGCCACATGCCTTCCATGTCCAGTGCTCTCACCACTGCACATGGATCAGAGCTGCTTCTAGGGTTTTTCATTTTAAGGATACTTTGACCAGTTCCAAAGGGAGCACAGTCCTTCTCCTTTTGGGACACCTGTCCCCCTCAAATTCCACCCCCTGGGCCTGAGGGGTCTCTTGAACAGAGATCATCTTCTTCTTCTTCTCTTCTTCGAAGCGGAGGGCACCACCACCACCCTCCTCACCAGTCGTCTCTGTTCACTCCTCCACATCACTGCACTCTCTTGGCTCTGAGCCATCGCCTCCCCCTAGAACGCAGTCTCTGTGGCACAGAAACACCAGTGGTTCTGCCGTGGCTACACAAGAAAAGTCCAGCCAAAGCCACTCCATCATCTCCTCCCACCTAGAATTTTCTCAACATCTTCTCAATCTCAACAGCTTCTCAATCTCATCAACTTCAGGAGGAATCAGCATTAGCAAGGTTCTCATCTTCCTCGGAGGGGTTAAAAGTCCCAGGCTCTGCCGGTTTACTTCATCAACTCCCACGCCTGGCTGCCCTGCTGGGCACCGCCCCCTTCTCCTTCACGCTGGGCCACTATCACAGGCACAGGCTCCGTCTCTCTCTCCCTCTCTCCGGGGGCGGGGGGGGGAATGGAGGATGGCTGCCCGAAGCCCTTACAATGTTCTCCTCCACCCTTGGGCCCAGGCCTGGCCTACCTCTCTCTCCGGCCACATGGCTCCCCTCCCCGCCCTGCCCAGCCAGATCTGGGCAGGGGGGGGGTGTCTGCTCACTCTCAAGCGGGACTCAAAGAGGAAGTTCCCCGGGAGATCACAGCTTTTAACCCCTGTGTTCTCAGAGGCGTATCTATGCCCTCAGTGGACAAACCAGGTGCCAATATTAAATCTGAACACCGATTGGCTTGCCCACACCATCACAAAAAACTTCATTTCCTCTTAAACCACGACACCTGGTCACCTTTTATGACCAGGTAACCTGCCTAGTGGATGCAGGGAAGGCTGTAGACATTGTTTATTTGGATATCAGCAAGGCCTTTGACACTGTCTCCACAGCATACTCCTAGACAAGCTGGCAGCCCGTGGCTTGGACAGGAGCACTCTTTGCTGGGTTAGGACCTGGCTGCATGGCCGGGCCCAGAGAGTGGTGGTGAATGGTGCTACATCCAGCTGGCGGCCAGTCAGCAGTGGTGTCCCTCAGGGGTCTGTGCTGGGGCCAGTTCTGTTTAATATTTTTATTGATGACATGGATGAGGGTTTAGAGTCTTTCATTAGCAGATTTGCAGATGACACTAAGCTGGGAGCGTGTGTTGATCTGTTAGAGGGACGGAGGGCTTTGCTGAGGGACCTGGAATGGTTGGATGGATGGGCAGAATCTGATGGGATGAAGTTCAATAAGTCCAAGTGCCGAGTCCTGCACTTTGGCCACAATAACCCCCTGCAACGTTATAGGCTGGGGACGGTGTGGCTGGACAGTGCTCAGGAGGAAAGGGACCTGGGGGTGCTGGCTGACAGTCGACTGAACATGAGCCAGCAGTGTGCCCAGGTGGCCAAGAGGGCCAATGGCATCCTGGCTGGTATCAGGAATAGTGTGGCCAGCAGGAGCAGGGAGGTCATTCTTCCCCTGTACTCGGCACTGGTGAGGCCACACCTTGAGTATTGCGTCCAGTTCTGGGCCCCTCAGTTTAGGAGGGACGTTGAGATGCTTGAGCGTGTCCAAAGGAGAGCAACGAGGCTGGTGAGGGGCTTGGAGCACAAGCCCCTTACCAGCTGGGAGGGGCTCACTGAGGGAGCTGGGGTTGTTCAGCATGGAGAAAAGGAGACTCAGAGGTGACCTTATCACTCTCTTCAACTTCCTGAAGGGTGGTTGTGGTGAGCTGGGGGTCGGTCTCTTTCTCTGGGCAACAACAGACAGAACAAGAGGTCACAGTCTCAAGCTGCGTCAAGGGAGATACAGGCTAGAATTAAGGAGTAAGTTTTTCACAGAAAGAGTGGTCAGATACTGGAATCATCTGCCCAGGGAGGTGGCTGAGTCACCATCCCTCGATGTGTTTAAAAAAAGACTGGATGTGGCACTTGGTGCCATGTTCTAGTTGAGGTGTTGGAGCGTAGGTTGGACTCGATGATCTTAAAGGTCTCTCCTAACCTAGAAATTTTGTGATTCTGTGATTCGGTGAAATGGGGGAGCACAGACCCTCGTGTGGGGGGTGTGATGAAGGGGGGTGCCCAGACCTCCCCATATCCCTATGCTCCCCCCACGTCATCAGCTTACTCATTTTCCTCATGCTCGTCCTGCTGGGCAAGTGCTTTTCCATCACAGGTACTACCCAGGGTATGGGGATGTGGCTGGGGGGCACAGGGGCAGCTGCGGGTCACTATGGGACAGTTAAGAGTCCCTATAGAGCATATGGGGGGGTCTGTGGAGTAGTTTTGGGGCTCTCTATGGGGCCCCCACAGGGTTGGTGCTTTCAGGGGCCACATCAGACTGGGGAACTACACCCAGCTCTCCATGTACATGACTCTGTACAGCATCAGCCACATCACCCTGCTCGCCTAAAAGGCCCAGGTGAGACCCCTACACCCACTTGTATTTGTGTGGTTAAGAGAGGGTTTGTGGGTATTTGTGGGAGTATTTTGGGATGCAGAGGCAGTTTTTTGACCACAATGAGGTACTTTTTTGAGGGGATTAGTTCTTTGACCACCATGAGGTGCTTTATAATTGTGAGGTTCAGGGGAGACCTGTTGTGGTGTGTGTCCAGTTCCCAATTGAGTTATCTTCCCTGTTTTGTATTGTTTTGTGATGATTCCCCTGGTTACAACCCTATACCCAGTTCAATGGTTCAGTCCTGGTTCCCCCTTTCCCTCGAATGGTATCCTCCCTGTCTGGGCTCGCTGCCAAGCCCTTGTCTCCACCCCCGTTCCCCTGGCAACTGCCCCTTTCCCCTCCTCCAGAGCCCCGTTCATCTCCTGAAACCCCCCCATCCTTCCAGAAACTTCTCCCTTCCACAGGGGGTGATTGGGCAGGTGCCCTGAGCCCCTCCTTCGTTCGTGTACCACTTGTTGCCACCGGTGTCAGTCATGTTGAATTCCCCTCCTCAGTTTCCCCCGATTGGTTCTTGTACACCCCTTTATATACTGCTTCTCCCCCTTTTGTCCTGTCTTTTCCCGCCCCGACGCAGTGGCGTCTTTTCCCGCCTGGACGCGGTGGAGAAATGATACATTAAAACCACTGGGCTACACCGGGCGTGTCAAGACCCTCTTTTCTCTTGGCTTCTCCGCCTTGCCGCTTCTTTTCGATACTGTTGCTGCTGTCCTGCCGAGGAAGGCGCAGCCCGGACGTCCCTGACGGATCTGGGTAGTGCCCCCTTAGCTGCTAGCTGCTGCTGTGCTCCGAGCTAGCCCCGGCCGCCTCCCCCCCCTGCTCGGACGGGAGGGAAGTGCTTTCGACACAGCAGCCGCGGCAGAGACCCATGTGCCCAGCTGTATTTGGGGAATACAGGAGGCATTTGAAGGGGTATGGGGTATTTGGATGGTGTTTGGCTTTGTGGGATTTATCTTTGGGGGGAGAGGCAGTTTTTTGACCCTTGTTGTGGTGTAAAGCTAGGTTCTTCCCCTCAGCTGTGACTACTTCCTCCTTGCCTGTCCCCTGCCCAGTTCCGGATTACTGTATCAAGATCCACATTTCAGCAAGAGCATCGTGTGATTGGCAGAAGTTCAAAAGATGCCCTTCAGGCCTGCGGTCATTGGCCTGTCCAGATGTCATTGTTCCCTGAGACCCTCCCCCTCCCACCTGGTTGGTGGCTCACCTGTCCTCCCCCCCCACCTTCCTGTGAGCTTAAAAGGCGTTGGAGCCATGTGGTCGGGGTCTGTTGGAGCAGTACTGAGATTCAGAACTGTAATACCTTGGAATATACTCTGGATTTAACCCTCCAGCAGAACACGCTCTCTTTCTCTTCACTATCGCCTGGACTTTTCTACTAGAGGTAAAACTGAGTTCCGCTTTGCATGGGCCTATTTCGAGTGCTTAATAGTAACTGCTTGCGAGCCGAAGGTGTCTCTGAGGAGAAATATCCCCAGTACCCACTTTTAGCTCAAGAGAAAGCAATAGACCCTGCTCAGGTGATGTACCCCTACAAGTCACCTGCTGGGCACAGGCTCATTGTGCTGCAGTTCAGGGCCTTTAGCTGGCTGTGCAATGCCATCGCTGTCACTGTCACCATTGTCCTTGAATACCACTACTTCCACCTGCCCGTCCTGGGGGCTTTTGCCCTCTGGTGAGTCCTGGGGGCCACCTGGAGGACACCTGAGGTCTCTCACACAAGAGCCTCTCAAGGGGGTCTCATGAGGGTCTCACAGGGGTGTCACAAAGGTCACTCTCATAGAAGTCTCAGAGTGGTCTCACAGGCAGAAAACTCTTAAATGAAAAATGCCACTCAGTTTCCACTGGGCAAGTCCTCTGGCTGAATTGAAGTGCTGATGTTACTTCTGACATCAGCATCCTTCTGGAAGGGATCTCCAGGTCATATTTACAAGAAGCAAGCAACAAGTACCGTGAGCTAGAGGGGCCCTGGCTCCAGCCAGGTATGGGAAAAGGACAGTGGGGTCAGTTGGACTGTGTGGATCCATAGCCTGGCACAGCTGAGCCACAGGAGCACAAGGCTTTGGTTGACATGGGTGGACAATGTACCCTGAGGCCATCATGCAGGGGCAGAATCCATCTCTGATTCTGGGATGACAGGAGGATCCCAACCGGGACTATACTGGAAGCTGAAGTGCTCCTGACTGGGCATGAGTGGCAGAAAAACACCATTGTTGCTGGCCTGGAGGCTCTGTGTATCCGTGTATCCAGATCACCTCAGGAAAGGTATTTCAAGGACCCAAAAGAACACCAATAAGCTTTGGGAGAGCTGTTGTGGAGACAGAAGTTCAGACAGCTGAATCCCTTGCTTGGTCTTTCAGAGGACCCTTCTGCTGTGGGACTGTTGAGGTAGTTGAAGAACAGCAGGTACTGATGGACAGCACAACAGTGTCCCATTGGCAACATGGCACCGACTGGGACTTCAGGACCCCGTCCTTGAGCTGATCTGTGAACTGGAGAGCTGGGTGTGCTCAGCAAGACTTGCTCACCCCTCAACAGCCCCTGTGACCCCTGCCTGAGTCCTGTGGAGAGTGGACACTGACAGTGGACTGTCATGGCCTGAATGAAGTCACACCATCACTGAGTACTGCCATGCTGGACATGTTGGAACTTCAGTATGAGCTGGAGTCCAAGGCAGCAAAGTTGTGCCACAGCAGAGGAAGCTTTTGAGAAAGGGGAGAAGATAATCCAGATCCTCCTAACAGCTGGTTTTGCCATATAACAGAGTAAAGTCAAGGGACCTGCCCAGGAAATTCAGTTTTTAAAACTAAAATAGCAATATGGACATTGTCATATTCAAGTGAATGTGGTCAACAAAATAGCAGCAACATGCTTTTAACTAATTAAAGAGGTGATTGTTCCTACCGTAGCTGTTGGACCAGTCAGGACAGGACAAGGTGTGGAAAACATGCTCCACACTGCAGGCAGGGAGAATGGTCCATCCTGGAGCCTCTGTCAGAAGGGACCTGGGGAAGTTCGAGGACCACTCTATGTTTCTTGAGTCTGGGATATAAAGGATCTGAGGCCAACTATACCCTTACACCACACTGCAGGTACTGGCAGCTTATGAGGAAGTTCCATCTGTGTCAGAAGTTATTGGCATCAAAGCACAGCTTCCACTGTCACCCAACTGCCAGTGCTGGGCCTGGATGTTCAAAGGGAAAGGCATCTTGGAAGTCATTATGTACTGGCCCTGAGGCAAAAATTTCAGATTATCATTAGAAGGGGAAGAGGTGAAGGTGGCACATGCTTAGGAGGCCCTGACCAGAAAATGAAAAGTGTCACTCTTTCTTTACTGATGGTTCCTGCCATATTGTAAGGATGCATCAAAAATGAGAAGCTGCTGTATGGAGTCCTACATGACAACTTGTGGAAGCCACTGAAGGACAAGGTGGATCCAGTCAGGTTACAGAGCATAAAGCTTAAAGCCATCTAGCTGGCTTTGCATATGGCTGAATGAGAGAAGTGGCCAATACTCTGCCTCTGCACTGACTCATGGATCGTGACAAATGCTCTGTGGGGTGGCTGGAGCAATGGAAAAAGGGCACTTGGCAGTGCAGAGGGAAACCCATCTAGGCTGCTGGACTGGGGCAAGACATCACTGCCTGGGGGAGAAGTTGGCTGTGAAAGTCCCTCCTGTGGATGCTCACGTGCCCAAGTGTCAGACACTGAAGAGCATCACAACAACGGACATGGGGATGGGGCTGCCAGGATTAAAGTGTCTCAGGGGGGGTCTGGACTGGCCACACAAGGGTGAGTTATTTCTGGCTCAGTGGGCCCATGATGCCTCAGGTAAGCAGTGTTTCATGGGCAGATGAGAGGCTGCCCAGGCGAGGTAAAGACCTTTCTGTCCTGGAACATTTCATGTGGGAGCAATCCTTGGATGGATCCAAATTTTGAGCTTGGCACCAAATTTAGCAGGTTGGGCTCAGAAAGTGAATGAAGGGAAACACCTAGTCCTACTGTTGGTGCTGCAGATGATTATTGGCCCAGGAAAGGAAAAGGCAAGCAAGACCTATCTCTCCAGGCACCTATTCTGTTGGAGAAATCCTTGGACACACTCATTAGTAGAGGTGGTTTCCAAATTCCTTATATGTGTTCCTGAAAGGGAATGACTGTTTTTTCTTGGAATATAAGTCACTAGTCACAGTGGTTTAGGATGAAGCCATTTTTCTGGCCTTCACCTCCACCTGGCAGATGATCATCTGCAGCACCATCAGACAAGGTGTTTACCTTCACAGGAATAGATATTGTAATTCATGTTGAAGAACCTAGTTGCAGCATTTGGAGCCGAGTTCCAGTATTGAATACATCTCGGGCTCTAGACATTGATCTCACACCAAACAGACTAGGGCAGAAAAGTCTTGCTGGCATTTTCCTCCCCGCTCAAGTTTATAATCTGTGACTAGCCGCTTTCCTTCCCATGTAAAAGCACTATCATTCCATTTCAGGAGTCAAACACACAATTTTGTAAACCGCCTCCAATATTGAGTATGTCCAAGGATTGCTCTCAAACAAAGGCTCCAGAACAGAAAGGTCTTGCTGTAATGTCTCTCTGCTGGGCAGAGGATCATCTGTAGCACTAACATTAGGACTGGGAGTTTCACTTTTCTAGGAAAAGTACTGTCATTTATTTTCAGGGCCCGAGTTCTGACATTTGGAATCAAGCTCCAATATTGAATGTCTAAGGATTGCTCCCACACAAAAAAATATGAGAACAGAAAGCTGTTGCTGTCTTTTACCTTCACTTTGCAGTCATCTGAACACCAGCAACAGGATTATGTATTTGGCTTCTGTCATGGTTTAACCCTGGCACGATGCCAGTGCCTCCATGAAAATGCTTCCTCCCTGGTGTCTGCTGTGAGATGTGATCAGAAATAGAGCAAAGCAGGCTCCAGCTTAGGAATAAAAGGGAAAAAACTTTATTAACCTACAACCATAAAAGAAAACACACAGCACTCAGGATGAAAACCTTTCAAAAACATTCCTCCTCCCCCCACCAAATTTCCAATAAATCCACCCCTCAGATCACCAACTCTCAGTCCAGCACCACCCTTCAGATAATCAATTCTCAGTTCATCAAGAAGAGAGGAGTCCCTCTTGTACCATAGGCTTCCCCAGGAAACAGCTGAAACCTCGTGTGTTTCCCTGTCACACGTGGCACCACCCGGAGAACATTTGCCATCAAGAGATCTTCCTTCCATGTCCAGTGCTCTCACCACTGCACATGGACCAGAGCTGCTTCTAGGGTTTTCCTTTTGCTTTATCCAGTTCCAAAAAGAGCACAGTCTCTCACTTTTGGGACACCTGTCCTCCCCACATTTCACTCCCTTGGGCCAAGGGGTTTCAAGAATGGAGATCATCATCTTCTTCTTCTTCTTCCCTGAGGACAGACGGCACCACCACCACCCTCCTCACCCGTCGTCTCTGTTCACGCACTCCTTTGCGTAACATCACTGCACTCTCTTGGCTCCAAGCCATTGCCTCTCCTTCTAAATGCAGTCTCTGTGTCACAGGAAAAATGGTTCTGTCTATGGCTATACAAGAAAAGTCCAGCCAAAGGCCACTACATCATTTCATCCCAACTAGATTCTTGTCAACTTCTCTCATGGCTCATTTCCTCTTGTCTCCTCTCTATCTCTCTTCTCATTCAACTCCCGGAGGAATCAGCATTTGTAAGTTTTCTATCATCCAAGAGAAGGGTTAAAAGTCTCAGGCTCTGTTGCCTCATTCTCAGGGGTCTCAAGATGAGGGAAGAGACGACAAAGTTGACTCCATGTATCAGAAGGCTTGATTTATTATTATATGATAGATAATATAAAAAACTATACTAAAAGAATAGAGGAAATGATTTCACTACCATGCTATGCTAAGAATAGAAAAGAAAATGTGTAAACAAGAAGTCTTCTCAGACCGAGACGGCCGGACAGGTGTTCTGTGATAGGCTCCTAATTGGAAACTGTTTGACGGGGCCAATCAGAGACCTCCCCGTTACATTCCACAGCAGCAGATAAGAATTGTTTACAGTTTGCTCCTGAGGCCTCTCAGCTCTCAGGAGGGGAAAAATCCTAAGTAAAGGATTTTTCATAAAACATGTCGGTGACATCTCACCCTTTTTATTTTAAAATCAATTAAAAAGAAAAATGTTTGCAATTTCATCTGCTGGACCAAGCAGAGGAAAGAACAAGCATCTGAGAGGCTATGTGTTGCCAATCAAAATATCAATCAAATGCTGGTGTGGAACCATCAGGGAAATTCTTCACCTGAAAATACCAAATTCCCATCACATCACCAAAACAATCTTAAAATAGAAGAAAATGCAAAAACAGTCCAAGGAAAGTTCATTGCTTCAAGTCCAAACAGCTGAGTTTCAGGAAAAACTCCAAACTGAAGATGTTCCTCTTTGACATTGCTGAAAGTCCCTTTTCGTCCTGAAACAAGCTTGCAAAAATTTTGAGCTGCTAGCTCTTTCAACTCTTTTTATTTAATTAATTTTTTTTTTTTTTTTTTTTGAAAGAGCAGTAGCAGAGAGTGGGGCCACTGAGACCCCAAACAGGCTGGTCCACCAGCCACCGTTTGCAGGGGCCCTGGCCCCCGTGGAAGGAACAGGGACCCCAGACCTGGCTCACAGAACGGTGGTTCAGGTCCTTGTGGAAGGAACAGGGACCCCAGACCCGGCTCGCGGAGCGGGCTCTGTGTTCTCTCAACCCGGCACACAGCTGCCGATATCTGGGCAGCATGACTGACCGAACGCTTCATCCCCGCTGAACCGGTGCAGACCAGCAGCTGGGAAAGAAAAGCTTTCCCAGGGACCAACACCCCAGATCTGGGGGTGCTTTGTCCCCACAGCATATGAGCGATGCTCACATTCCACTGTGTCTCCTGCCTCTGCAACGCAAATGCAAAAGACGTTCCCTCTTTCTGCCCCTCGGCACCACCCCCTGCGGGCTGGGGACCGGAGGCAGAAGGCTCAGGGGCCCCCTCCCCCACGCCGCAAGGGCGCGCAGGGGGAATCAGGCTTTTCAACTCCCAGTGGGAAACCCCGAACCAGACCCGGGTCAGCCCGCGAAAAACACCGAGTTTGAAAGCAAGCAGACAGGCTGAGCCGGCAATCAGCTGTCGAGCCGCACCCCCCCCATGGAGGGGCAAGGCGGAATCCCCTTCCCCTGTCCCAGCTCCCCCCACAGGGGCAGCCTCGGGACAGCCCGAAAAGGTCAGGGAGGAATCCAGGCTGAGCGCAGGCGCCGCCTTGGCCGCCGCGGTCGGGTCCGATGATGGTTCCGCTGGGGGACTCTCAATCTCCGCTCCCTCCACCGGTGCGCCAGCCGGAGGCGATGCCGCCGCGGGGGTCGGTGGGGGCTGCAAAGCCGAGGGGAGCGCATGCCCCACCGGGCTGGGGACAGCCGCCGCGTCTTCTCCAGGTACCGGAAGCTTCAGCGCAGGCGCAGACAGCAACGCCGGAGGAGCCGACGCGGAAGACAGCAGGCCAGCCGTGGGAGGCGGCAGGGGCGCAGTCGCGAGCTCTTGGTGATCACTGTCGAGTGCGTTGCCAAGCAACCCAGGTGAAGCTGCGGGAGGCAGTACTTTTGCCTCGGAAACGCCGCCAAACTCTGCTGGAGGCAATGGGTCCAGTCCGGGCGGAGGTGGGCCCGCGAGAGGGGCTGCGGGGACCGGCCCCTCCTCTGGGGCAGGCAGCGGCTCAGGCCGCAGAGCCAACTCACCTCCCCCCGAGAGCAGCGAGGGGGGGCAAGCGGTTCCGTCGGCGCGTGCTCCAAACGCGCAGAAAAAAAAGTTTCTTCTGCCACGGGCAAAGCTTCGCCGATTCGGGGGGCTGGAGACTTCCAGGCAGCGGATTCGGACAGGCTTCCTTTTTTCCAGCTCCAGCGAGAAGGGAGACATCCCCCGCACATTCACAATCCACTGATAGGCAAATGCCTTCCGTCTCAAAACCGGGAAGAGAGTTCTGAAAGACGGATATATCTGAGGGAAGCCAAGTCCCCGGTAAAAAAGATCTCGAATAATGAATTCCATGCATTCCCAAACATATGAATCAAAGGCATACAGCACATCAGAGAAAAAGCCATGGTGTTTTGCCCACCGGAAAAACTCATAGAAATGTGTTGTTAGCATAGGAATGCTGTCCTCATGACCCCATTTTCTCCAGAGGCCGATAAGTTTCTCCTCTGAGGGAGAGAATGGAACCTCTGCCTCCGTAGGCACCCTTGTCCACATCCGAATCTGCCTCACACGAAGGGCAGCATTTTCAGGAAGGGAACTGTAAACAGTACCTTGTGACAGTGTCCTCTGGGCTTCAGCAAGCTGCATTGTGCTGCGAAGACTCCCGGACGTCTTGTCTCGGAGACTTTTCAAAGGTTCCCTCTGTGGCCAGCCTTGGCTGTGAACTCTGCCCAGTTTCAGGATCTTCAGTTCTTCAGCTCCTGGCTAGAAGCCACTTCCGTGGTGACGTCCCTTTCTTCACTCGGGGTTCACCATATGTTACCTTGTTCTCAGGGGTCTCAAGATGAGGGAAGAGACGACAAAGTTGACTCCATGTATCAGAAGGCTTGATTTATTATTATATGATAGATAATATATAAAAACTATACTAAAAGAATAGAGGAAATGATTTCACTACCATGCTATGCTAAGAATAGAAAAGAAAATGTGTAAACAAGAAGTCTTCTCAGACCGAGACGGCCGGACAGGTGTTCTGTGATAGGCTCCTAATTGGAAACGGTTTGACGGGGCCAATCAGAGACCTCCCCGTTGCATTCCACAGCAGCAGATAAGAATTGTTTGTTCCTGAGGCCTCTCAGCTCTCAGGAGGGGAAAAATCCTAAGTAAAGGATTTTTCATAAAACATGTCGGTGACAAGGCTCCGCCTGTCCAGAACTCCCATTGCAGCCCTGCCCAGGTACCTTCTCACCACACCCCCCCCTTCTTCACTCCAGCTGTGCTATCAAATTTCAAGGTGGCACAGGCACAGACACCAGCTCTCTCTCTCTCCCGGGGGGGGGCTGCCCAATGTCTCTCAGGGTCCCTCCACCCTACCATCTTGCAAGGGCCTTCACCTCCCTTCTCTGTCCAAGGCCCCAGCCTACCTCCTCCGTGGCTTCCCCTCCCCCACCCAGTTCAGAGCTGAGCAGGGGAGGTCCGTTCTCTTTCACAACCTGGAACCCAAGAGAGCTTCCCCCTGGGAATTCTCAGCTTTTAACCCACCTGTGTTCTCAGAGGCATATCCATGTCCTCAGTGGCCACACCAGGTGCCCATATTCAAATCTGAGCACCTACTGGTTTGACCACAGCATCCCTAAAAACTGACTTCCTCTCAAACCACGACAGCTTCGCAAGGAAAGGTACTGTCATTCATGTTCAGGAGCACAGTTGCAGCATTTGGAGCCACACTCCAATATTGAATACTTCCAGTGATTAACACAAAATGATCCAAGGCAGAAACATCTTTGTGGCCTTTACCTCCCCTGGGAAGCATATCTGCACAAGAAACAGTGGGTTATGTCCTTTTCTTCCCATGGAAAATCACTTTATTCCTCTTCAGGAGTACACTATCTTACTTTGGAGACAACTTTCCAATACTGAATATATCCAAGAATTGCTCCCACACAATATGTGGCAGGTCAGAAAATTGTTGCTGGATTCTACCTCCCCTGGGGCAGCATGTAATCTGCTCTTTGAACCCCAGGTCTAGGTGTTTTCCTTCCCCTGTAAAAGTGCTTCAATCATCTTTAAGGAGCTCACCACTGAAATTTGGATACCACCTCCAGTACTAAAAACATCCAAGGATTGCTCCCACACAAAATGTGGACAGACAGGTCTTGCTGGCCTTTACCTCTAATGGACAGAGCTCCTGAAATAAAGTGAAAGTGCTTTACCATGGGAAGGAAAGCACAGAGCCCCAGTGGTTTAGGTGCAGGTTACAGGCTACCCTAGGCGAGTAAAGATCAACAAAAGGTTTCTGATCAAGCAGCTTTTGTATGAGAGCCATCTTTGGGCATATATAATATCAGAGGTGGTATCCACATTTAAATGATAGGCTTCTGGATGAGAATGAGAGTTTTTTTCTGTAGGAAGGAAAGCATGTAGCCCCAGTGTTTGCAGTGTTGATGAGAGGCTGCACAGGGGAGGTAAAGGCCAACCAAGATCTCTCTATCGTGGCACCTTCTTGGTGGGAGCAATCCTTGGACATAATATTGGAAGTGTTTTCTAATTTGGGTAATGGGTAAAATCCCTGTTCATATGTAGAATGCATGTACTAAGTTACCATACTTATTAGCTTAAATAAAAGAAGTGACTCTACCCTGTGGGTTGAACTTGTTAACGTGAGAACCAAATTTGCTTCCTGCTGGCAGTGATTGCTTCTGCAATAAGGATAAGCTGTCCTTCAGTGGTTAACTTGATCCTCAGTAGGGGTGTGCTGAAATCATTACTGATATCATTCCTGGATAGAAAAAACTGTATGAGTCTTAGCATGTTAGCCTGGACAGGTTACCCCTTAGTGGCTCAAGTTGTTTAATCACTTGGACTAATGACGAAATTCTTTTTTCCCACTCAGAATCTCTCTGTTCCATCTCTTTAAATGTGGTTGAGTTGAATAGTGAATATTTCTTTGGTCTTTCATGGTGTTAGGCCTTGACTTTCTTCAGGAGGAATCTCAACTTCTACTTTATGAAGTGCTTGCCCACTGCTGTTGCTGATTCCAGTGTTTTCGGGAGGTCTCCTGCAATTTGTGCTGTCCTCCATGGGTGATGTGCTCTCCTAATTTGAGCTATCAGTTCCACAAAGTTTAGTACAGCAGTGACTGTAGATGTGGTACTGGTGTTCATCTGCCTGTAATAAACCATAAGCCACAACTGTCTGTTCAGGTCTTTCATGACCCAGACCCTAAGACTGGCTCAGTTGGTCTGAGTGTGGTGCTCATAACAGCACAGTTGTTGGTTCAATCTGTGTATGGCTCATTCACTTAGCAGCTGGACTTGATGATCTTTGTGGGTCCCTTTCAACTCAGACTATTCTGTGATCTGTGACATAATGGCAATGCCAACAGCAAACATTGGCTAAACACTGGCAAGTTCTAGGAGACTAGAGTGTGTTAAAATGATCACTGTCCACTATCTCAGACAGGAGAGATAGGAGTGTGACTGAGTAATAATATCTTTTTTCTCCTAATCTGTCACCACCCCATCAATGCCCAAGCACATGGGTGCTTATATTGTGGCTGTTAGGTTTGCAGTATTGGGTACTTCAACTGTTAATGGGGCCAAATTGGCCAGAACTTCAGAAATTCCACTTCTCCCTGCAGCAAAAATCCAGCATGGGGACACACTAGCAGTCGTTGGATCAGGGAGTGCAGGTGCCACGTGGAGTCAGCACACTCTCTGGACTCCTTTTAGGGTCTGGGCTAATGTTCAAACATTAACGTTGACTCACTGCCATCAGGCAGACAACAGATTTGATCATTCAGAACATCAAAACCTTAAATATTGCCATTGTGATCTTTGATTGCAAAGCAAGTAGCCAATATCCACTTCTCACCCAGGACCCATAAACCTTAGCAGCTTGGTAGATAACATTTGCTCCATTTACTAACATGATTTTAACTCTTGGTGTCTGGGTCATACACCCGGCTTCTTGGCATCCTTCATCAGTACTGAATTTTGTGCTCCTGTATCTATTAGAAATGTAATTAATCATTGACAAGAACCAGCTGGAATCTGGATGTGTGGATCATTAGTACGTATGTATTGATAGGGTTCCTTTGTTGCATTTCAGTCTCACTTGGCTTGTGTCTGGAATGCTTTTGCAAATCAGCCACCTAGATGGACTCTGGCACAATACAAAGTGAATTGGTAGCTTGCTTAAGCATCACCTTTGCTGTTTCTTTCAGTTTTCATCTTTTCTCCTTGCTTTCTGGAACTGTTTCTGCAGCTGTACAATTCTCAGTAACAGGGGTAAATCAAGTTTCCTCTCTCAGGTCTTTCTCTCTTCTATGATTTTCCCTATTCAAATTCTCAAATGATTGTCTTTCCTTACACTCTGCTGAAGTAAGTAGGGTCTGAAGATGATCTTTTTCAGTCATAAGTTTATCCACTTGGATTCTCAGTTTTTCTCCTGTCTCCATCTCAGAAGCCAGTGGTGACTTTGATACCTCATTTTCTATGTAAGTCTTATTTTTGGTGACCCTCCATAAATGTTTGCAGCTGCCAGCCCCCAACTCACTGAGAATGGTGAAAGTTGTTTCTAAGACTCCAATTAACAACATTGGCCTGTGGGGCCATAGTAATGATAGGTCTCTCAGGAGTTCCAACTCCCACATCAACATTTTATCCTGCTTGTGGCAAGGGAGTGCAACTTTCCTTTTCCCCATTCCAGGCACTACATTCTCCAGAACAGCAGTGGATAATTTATAATTTCCTGAGAATTCCTTTCTGCAAGCCTTTCACTCTCCCTGCATTTCATTGAGCACTGGGACCCCGCTGCTCCCTTTTGGGCAGTTTGCTTCCTTGCTGCTATTCCAATCTCCTATTGTTGTTCTGTTTACTAATTGTTAAGTGAAACCCATCCTTCTGCCACAGCTAATTAGCCCTAAAGATCTCTCTCCCCATGTTAAGGGTCTTTTCCCTTGTCTTCCTCTCTGTGGGGTTAATACGTGCCTCAGGATTAATTAATTAATTATTATTTCAGGATACACGTATTAACCCCCTCTCTGTGGGGTTAATACGTGTATCCTGAAATACTGCTACAATGTTTTATCACGTCCAGCAAAACTCTGGCCATGGGAGCCACATACTTGGATAACCAGTGATGTAGGTGAGGCTGTCCTGGAACACCTGTTGTTCATCAGTTGCAAAAATGCTGCCTTCTGTACACTCTCTGTCCCATGATCTATGGTTGGGGTCTCAATCCTAAGCAAATCACTCCTCTCTAATGGATCCAGCGTCTTGCTCAATAGGCAGCATTCTGAGTTAAAGATCGCAGTTTTCTCTGGTCACCCACCTTTAAAAATACTGGGCCTCTGCCTCAGACAAATGATTCAATCACCCTCTGCCAGAGGCACTCTCCAAACATATCCAGTTTCTGATTGCCATGTAAGTCTCCTATACTTTTCCTGGAACTTTGCTATCTTGGTTGCTGTGTACCACATTATTGAAATTAATTCCAATATATGCCCGGATGGGGCTTGCCCGGGCTTGTCTAGCCTTCGCTGCTTGACCGAAAGGCGGCTCTGGGGTGGTTTCACCTCAGAGACACCTCTGGCTAAGCTGGATGCTGCAGCTGGCACTGGAGACAAGTTCAGACATGCACAAGCCCCAGTTTACCTCTGTGCAGGTGCTTTAAGGCGAGGGGAAGGAAGGAGTGGATTCTGCCAGAGTTTTGATCCAGAGTTTATTCGGATGGCAGGCTTCTGAATCCCATAACAACTACTAACAGAGTCCTGAACCGTGGGGTCGCTGGTTCTTTTAACCCCCGGGAGAGAGGGATGGGAAGGGTAAGGAACCCACCAACCAGGTACAGGGTGGGCAGGTCTCAGGTGCAAGGGACACCTGGGTGGGCCAATGGACCCCCAGGGTTGCAGGGCATCTTTTGAACTCTGCCAATCACTCAATGCCCCACTGGAATGCCAGGATTGACAGACAGCACCCAGCAGGAGTCAGGGCAGGGAGAGGGGGAAGTGATTGACACCTGGGAAAGGACAGGATACCTAAGACAAACTATGACATCACACTGCTACACCACATTATTTTAGTAACAGTGAGCAGACCCTGACTATCATAGAAGGTTTCATCTTTAATTTGGGGTTTGTGATAGATGAGTAATGAGATGATTGACTCTCAAAATTAATAGACAAATATCATGTATATAGATTAAGAAAAGTTTTATAGATTTATAGTTATGTTGTACCCACTCACATGGTTATCAACGGACAGCTGGAGTTGGGACATCTAGGAGGGGTGGCTTGTCACTATGGCGACATCTGACCTCCAATCAGGATTTGAGGAAGAGATCTCCACTACTGGACAGCGAAGAAGAGGTTGATGGACAGAACTTTGGGAGGGGTTAAAGGGTTAAAAAAGGGAAAACCTCCATTGTGAGGGGGCTGAGCACATAGTGGGGAAAATCTTTTGCTCCCAGCGCAGTAACCTTTTTTCTTTTTCCAGTCTTCTGTTGTATTTTTGATAAGGTTTAATAAACCTTCCTAAACTATGAAAAATGAGTAGCTATTTCTCACAGGATTGTAGTATGATTTCATCATCATCAGATGTGTTGCTGCTTATAGGGTCATTAGAGAGTGGGCTTTAGTCAAAGCAATGTCCTGTCCTGTCCACAATTTGTCAACTTTCTTTGAAAGTTCCGTAACAAAAATATTCCCCCCCAAGCTCAGCACCAGCCTGTCTGGGGAAAAAAGAGGGTTGAGGGGACCCCAAAACTGGAGGTATCCCAAACCAGGTGTGTGGGGGCTGGGTTGGAATTTTAGGGGGGAGGTTTGGGGGACTCAAAAGGTACCCCAAGGATGCCAGGGATTGGCAGGTTTGAGGGGATTTGGGGTTCCAGGGTAGGTTTTGGGTTCTGAGGTTCAGGAGGGGTCTCCAAGGCATGAGGAAGGGGGAGTTGGAGTCCCAGGGCAGGGTTGGGGTTGGGTGGGTCCATTCTGGGGTCCCTCTCGTGCCCTCTGGCGAGTGCCCAGAACCCCCACAGCCCCCCCAGGTGTGGCCCCTTGCCAAGCCCCGCCACATAGAGAGGACCCTGTTGAAGCCCCACCCCCTCAGCTCCGCACATGGATGGGGGACCTCCAGAGTCCTGCCCTCACAGGGGTACTAAGCCCTGCCCCCCACAGGTAGCCCTACCCATGTTCAAACCACCTCTCAGCACCACCCCCAAAGCCCTGACCTCTGCTCAAAAAGCAAATCCCCTAAGTACCACCCCCCACCACCACTATACATGGAACCCCTTAGGCCCCAAGACCTTCCTGGCCACCATCCCAGATAGCCTCACCCAAAATACTCTCAGAGGCCCCCTCCCTGTGGGTTCTCCTCCCCTCCAGAGTTCCCCCCTGGGGTGCCTCACCCTCAAATCCCTTACATTCTCCCCAGCAACAGCGCCTAGGGGTCACAAACATTTATTGATTTATTGGGGTGCAGCAGAAATGAGAGGGTCTCCAGTAAGGCGGTGGTCGTGGGTAGGTTTCCTGGGACTGGCATTCTGGTGAGGGCATTTCCAGGGGGATCAGGGGTAGAGATCCTCAATAATCTGAGGGTGCTGGACTAAGGAAGGGGGCCTCCACCCTGGGATGGGTACCTGAAAAGATTGTTGGGGATCCTGAGGTGGGGGTGCAATAGAGGGGAGTCTATGGGGTGGGTCTACGTGGGGGGTCTTGGGGAGGTGGATCCCAAATCAGATTGGGCATGTCAGGATATGGCCCCAGCTTGGGGGACCCCATGGTGAGGGTCTCGGCATGATGGTCTCATAGGATGTCCCAGTAAGATTAGCAGTGTGAGATTGTCAGGAGAGAGCCTCAGGGTGGAGGTCCTGGTACAGGAGCTTGGGGGGTTGAGTCTGTGCAGGGGCTTTGGGGGTGTCCTCATTCAGATGCCCCCACCTGGGGTCCCTGCAGGCACCAGGCCAGCTGCACATCCTTGGGGAACAGGGTGACTCGGCGGGCGTCCAGTGAGCACATGTACATGTCTTCCAGCAGCTGCACCATGAAGGCCTCTGCTGCCTGTGTCCCAAAACCTGAGCGGGGTCCCCAAAGCCCCCCAGCATGCCCCAATCCCTACAGCTCCCCCCGGGGGCAGAGACTCCCCCAAAACACACACCCAGGGGGCAAGGTTCCTCCAAACCTACCCATGGGCGACTGGGAGGGACCAAAACACCCTGTGCCTGTAAATGTGTGAGGAGGGACCAACACCCAGTGACCCATCCCAAATCCCCGACAGACCCCAGGAATAAGGGACCCCCCCCTCACCACCCAGAGTTGACGTAGCCCAAGGCCATATATTGCCATGCAATTTTAAAATAAACGCCATTTTACCGTCCACCACATTGGTGTCTGTGAGTAATTGGCCCGAGCAGTCTGAGGTGGCTGCCGTGCCGTTCCCGAACCAGGTCGTCACGCCTCGGCGGAGGCAACAAGTGGTGCCAAAACCCGTGAACTCAGGGGACGGGACTCGCCTGGATGGGTAAACAGCAGCCGGAGTGGTGGGACCAGCCCGGCGGGGAGGACTCTCCTGGACCAGCGAGAAGAATGGAAGCCCTTGTGAAGGTCGTATCACAACTATATAAGCAATGGGGAATTAATTGTAGGTCTAAAGATTTTGTTTCTGCGGTTAGCAGACTTTTGCAAATAGGTGTTATTGACCGGCCGGTGGATATACTCCACCCAGATGTGTGGGACAAGTGCACTAAAGCCTTAGCAGAGGACACCATGTCTTCTGGTAGCGGGAAAAATCTTAAATCATGGGGTAAGGTCATGCAGGCTTTGCGAACTGCTTTACAAGAGCAGGAAACTTGGAAGGCTGCCCAAGACTGCCTGCTTGCCACCCCCAAACTGGGGGTTGGTGCGACAACGTAGACCTCGGTTGCCCACTTTTTATCCGAGTCTAGCAGCTCACAAGGGCAGGGCGACCTCCTGTCGCCTCCATGCCCGTCCAGTCCTGTCCCTGAGTCCCTACCTGTTGAGCAACAAAAATCTTTGTGGGACGACTTGCTTGATGAGGTCAGGACTGTTGCCGATAACCTGGAACTGGGGGAGGCATGGGACAAACCCCCACCGTATGCCCCACGAAATGGCGCCGGACAGCAGGCTAAAGGGCGGGGCCCAGATGGGCAGATGGGCAAAAAAGGGAACCTTGGGGTTTGGCATGTGACTACAAGCGGGAACGGGAGGAGGTTCGAGAAAAGGGGGACAGCAGGAGTGGTCATGGAGGGGTGGAGATTGTGAATAAAGATGGTAAGCCCAATCAGGACACGCACCGCAAGACATGCCTTTGGATGGTTAGGCCTTCTGAAAGTAGAGGGTGGAGTGGTCGTAGGGAGAGGGAACAGCCTGCCCTTTGTAAGAAGGAGCGAGGGCGGAGCTTTACAAACAGGTACTGAAACCAGGAACTATCTAGTCAGTCGACTTCTGCCTCTGAGTCAGACATCAGCTGGGGTGAGTTGTCAGACAGCCAGTCCGACACCGATTCAGAGTCAGAATATGAGAAAGTTACCACAAGTAAAATCAGAAGTGATAACTCTCCTGCACCAACAAGAAATGGGCAAGCAAGGGACATTCCACTCACGGACTGGAAAAAGATACAAATCGCTTGTGCCCATTGGGCCTTGCCTGCTACCTTGTCTTTCCCGGTTTGTGTCACAGATGGAGGGCAAAGGGCTTATACCCCCGTAAATCCCAAAGATGTGCAGGCAATCGTCAAAGCGATTGCATTTAAAGGAAGCAACTCTGCCATGGTCTCCAGTCTTGTGGACAGTGTCTTCGGAAATGAAGATATTCTCCCGTTTGATATAAAACAAACGTGCAGAATGATTTTTGATGGAGCAGGAATGATCGTCTTCAAACAGGAATGGGAGGACGGCTGCACAAAGCAGCTAGCCCAGGTAACTAGCGCAGACCACCTACTACATGGCTCCAGCCTGCAGCGACTAATGGGCACCGACCCAGCAATGATTACACCTCAGGCGCAAGCGCAGCACCTAAGGGCCCCTGAAGTTGCGGCGACCACTCGCGCAGCCAGACAAGCTATCCGTATAGCCTGCAGAATAGTCACTAAACTGGCACCATGGCCCACCATAAAGCAAGCCGAGAGCGAAAGTTTCACCCAATTCGTGGACCACCTCCAGGCAGCAATTGACTCCTCAGCTCTACCCGCAGAAGCGAAAGGCCCCGTCGTACAGGAATGCCTGCGTCAACAATGCAATTCAGCTACCAAAGAAATTTTGCGTTCACTGCCAGTCGGAGCAAGCCTTGCGACCATGATCAAACACGTCGCGAAATAAGAACACCTGATCCCCATTCAAGCAGCTGTTTGTACAGCAATAGCCAATGTAATGGCATGCTTTAAATGTGGCTGGCCGGGCCATGTTGCATCGAATTGCCATGGGGTGGGGGTATGCCGCAATTAAAAAAGACAATAGAATTAAGTGGTGTCTGCTTAAGTCCATTAAGCCAGAGCTGCAGAATCGAGCTATTGAAAGCTGTGAGTTTTTTTTTTGCAGGACTGGATCTTGGGTCGTCCTCGTAACTCATATGTTCACGCGCCAGACGAGGATGTGGTGCCCCGGCAACACCTAGAGCCAAGGAACAACGACCAGCCTCCGGACGGCCCAAGTGCACCTGAGGGCCCCGTGCAGGCAAAAGGGAAACGACAACGGTATCCTTGCGTTATTTTGTTGTTAGGGTTCATTGGCACAGCTGAGTCTGAGCATTACCCTCATCAGCCATTCAAGTGGGTCCTGTGTCACCTTTCAGGCGATGAACTGATCAAAGAAATTGTAGTGCCAGGAAGCCCATCCTTTGAATTCAAGCTAAGGGATATATTCCCTTCTCAGATGGGATTTCCCAACTTTAGGGAGACGTCATTATATCAGACCTATTGGTGCCCTGCCTCTAATCCAGGCAAAAGCTATTGTAATTACCAAGGCTAAGGCTACTGTGGATACTGGGGGTGCGAAACCATTGTAACAAGTGACAGGTGGCAGCCACAGCAGCCTGATGAATTTCTGTGAGTTAACTACGCTCCTAGCGGCTGCCGTGAACCTAATTTTGTGAGAGACGGGCTAATATACACACCCCAAGATGGGAGAAAACACACCTGCACAAGCTATGTCATGACTATCCAGCAACCAGCGCACAACAGTTGGGCTACTGGTAAAGTTTGGTCCGTGTTTGTCCGTGCCTTTCGCGACCACTGGGTGAATATCCAAATCATTAGACTCCCATAGGTGACGTCCATCTCTCTGGGACCTAACCCTATCCTTGCAGAAAACAGAGCCGGAAAAAGAGCCACAGTTGCTGTTAAGCCCACACATGGGACACATGCGCCTGATCCCACCTCTGCATCACCCGTTCTTTCAGTGCCTGAACCAGCTTTTTAGGACCAACTTTTTAACATGCTTAATGCTACCTTTTTATCCCTAAACCAATCAAATCCGAATCTCACAGAGTCATGCTGGCTGTGTTACGATTCAAAACCTCCCTTTTATGAGGGCATTGCCTTGAATGTCTCCTTCAACTACTCAACATTACAGAACCCACCCCAGATGGGATACCCCCCAAAGAGGAATCACTTTGAGTCAGATTATAGGTCGAGGCAAGTGCTTGGGTAATGACACTGTAGCTAGGCAAAAGGGTATCGTTTGTGATGAGTTCACACAGCCCCAAAGTTCGGACAAATGGGCAATCCCATTTGGACCAGGAATGTGGGTATGCCAGCAATCTGGAGTTAGTCCCTCTGTGTACCTTGTTTATTTTGATTTTTCTGCTGACTTTTGTGTCCAAGTTCTTATTGTCCCTAGGGTCCTATATCATCGAGAGGAAGAAATGTATCTCCTGTCTGAGGAGCCTTGCCAGCTCCACAAAAGGGAAGTGATGACAAGTATCACCTTTGCAGTGCTCCTCGGTTTGGGAGCTGCCGGCATGGGTACAGGCGTGTCGGCCCTTATAACCCAACGTCAAGCGCTTTCCCAGCTGCAGGCGACCGTTGACGAGGACTTGCAAAGAATTGAGGAATCCATCTCCCTTTTAGAAAAATCCCTCTCTTCTCTTTCAGAGGTCATCTTGCAGAACAGACGAGGCTTAGACCTCTTACTCATGTAACAGGGAGGTTTGTGTGTGGCCCTGAGAGAGGAATGCTGTTTTTATGCGGACCACACAGGGGACGTACGGGACTCAATGGCTGAACCGAGAGAAAGGCTGGCCTCAAGGAAGAAAGGGAGAGAAAGCCAACAGGGATGGTTTGAGTCATGGTTTAACCAATCCCCGTGGCTAACCACCCTTATTTCTACTCTCATAGGCCCTTGTGTTATGATTCTTTTAGTGTTAATTTTTGGACCCTGTATTTTAAAAAGTTAGTGTCGTTTGTTAAACATCGTTTAGACTCAATTAACGTTATGTTAGTTGAATGCCAGCAACTGCTTTAAGCAAGGCTTTTGAACAGTAATATTGATGTTTGATGAATTCAGTTTGGTACTAACTTGCATTTAATACTGCTGAATTAACAGTGGTTGTTTTACAGAGGTTGTTTGATTAAGCATTAGGAAAGGGGGGAAGCGTGGTAGGATAGGGACAGGTGGTTGGAAGATTGCGTGCTGTATGGAAAGATAGGATCCCTTTCCTTCAGTTCGTTACGCAAGCAGACGGACATGACGTAGCCCGAGGCCATATATTGCCGAGCAATTTTAAAATAAATGCCATTTTACCGTCCACCACATTGGTGTCTGTGAGTAATTGGCCCGAGCAGCCTGAGGTGGCTGCCGTGCCGCTCCCGAACCAGGTTGTCACACCTCGGCAGAGGCAACACAGAGGTCTCCCAGGGACCTCTCAACATCCATGAAACCCTGTCGCAGAACCCATAGACCCACCCCAGCCAATGGACACCCTCCTAGACTATCCCTCAGCTCTCATCACATCCACGCAACGAACTTCTCAGCCTCATCCAAGCATCCAAAGAGACCTCCCTGGACATCCCCAGCCCCCCAGAGACATCCCCAGCACCCACAGACCCCCATGCAGCACCCACAGAACCCCCTCCCCCAACCCCCATGGAAACCTTCTCAGTACCCATGAGATCCCCCTCAGCCCCCTTCCCACCCGCCAAGTCCCTGGATACCCCTGCAGGAACCATAGGATCCCTCCAGCCCCTCTGTGACCCCCCTCCGCCACGCCTGGGCCCCCCGAGCCCTACCTGCAGTGCCAGCAGGGCCATGCGCTGCCAGTGGTAATCGACCCCGTGGGTGAGAAGTAGGCAGATCTCCTGCACCTGCAGCAGGGAGGGCACGGGGAGGGGAGCACATGGGGCCAGTGTGGTCACAGGGAGTGTGGGGACATCAGGACAACATGGAGGGGATATGGGGGCATTGGGGATATCCCAGGCTGGGGCCACCACCATGGCAACACACTGGAGACATGGAGACACTGCCCTGGGGACATCCCAGTGGCCTGGGGACACCCTTGTTGTCACCCTGGAGACACTTTGGGGACACCCCAGGGACAGGAACACTGGGGACAGGAACACCTGGGGATACACTGGGGAGTGGGGATGCAGGAACATCTGGGGATGGGGACACTCTGGGATCTTCCAGGTGGGAGGCAGGGGGGAAGCACCACTCTGGGAACATCTTGGGAACATCCTCGGCCATGGGAACATGGGGACACAGCCCTGGGGACACCCCGATGAGACGGGGGGACAGTGCTAGTATGGCAGGAGGGGCACAGGGAACACCCAATCCATGCAGCCTCTGAAGGTGGCAGGACACAAGGATGTCTGGAACCACAGAATGAGACTGGGGGATATGCAAGGATGTTGGGGGAGGACAGGCCCACCATGTCACGAGGATGGGGAGGACAAGGACATGGGGAGGGAGGGCTGGTACAGGGTTGAGGGGGGGCCCTGGAGGAAGGGGGTGGTCCTGAGAAAGTCCCAGGGGGTGATCTGGGCTTCTGGGGGGTAACTTAGTAGGTCTGTAGGGGGTTGGAGGGTCCCAATGGGTTTTGGGATGGGGTCTAAGGGGAGGTTGGAGGGCTCCAGGTTGGATTTCAGGGGTCCCAGGGTGGATTTGTGGTTGGATTTGAAGGGGTCCTAGGGATTGTTTGAAGGGTCCCAGTGGGTATTTGGGAGAGTCCTATGGGGAGCTGAAGGGTCCCAGGGTGGATTTGAAGGCTCTGGGGGAGGTTGCAGGGTCTGAGAGGGTTGATCTGGGGTGTCCTGGGATGGATTTGGGGATCCTAGGAAAGGGGATCCAGAGTGATTTGGAAGATCCCAGGCAACATTGGAGGTTCTGGGATGAAACTGGGGGGGTCCTGGAGGGGTTTGGGGGTCCCAAAGTAGATTTTACGGGTATCTGAGATGATCTGTGTGGTCACAGGGGAGTTTGGGAGTCCATGGGGGGTGTTGGGGAGGTTCCATGGGGGAACTTGGGGTGTCTGGGGATTTTAGAGTGCAGGAGTGTTCATTTTGAGATGTGGGGGTTCTCACGAGGCAGGCGAAAGGGCCAGCGTGCAGCAGGAGGCGGGTGCTGCTCTGGTATCTGTGGAGGTTTAGTCACCTGTTTGGTGACTATTGGTGATGGAAGCATATAGGGGTATATAGGGCACAGGCTGGGGGCGGAGGACAATGGGGGGGTTCATAGGAGTGCTCTGGACGGGGGCTGAAAGGGGGGGTCGATGTGGGAGGTCCATAGGGGTGTCACTGCGTGCCCGCGGCTGGGGCCATGGGGGGGCTGGGGGACCCCGGCGCCTTCGGGGGGTGAGTTTGGGGCGGGGCATGGTGGGCCGAGTCCACCGCAGGGTCAGGGCGAGGAGGGAACCCGGTGGCCGGGGAAGGGAGAGTCCGGGAGGGCTCAGGTGTCCGGCACCCCCCACACCGCTCCCAGGTACCCCCAAGCCCTGCTCCCCGCCAGTGCCACCACGTCTGGGTCCGCCGCTGCGGCGCCGCTTGTGACGTCACTTCCCTCCATCCAATCGGGGCGCGCGACCGCTCTGCGCCGCCAGACTCCGCGACTCGATGGTCGCGGCGCCGGGTGGCTCATTAGCATCAATCTGCATGACCCTGCCCCGGGCACCCCGCTCCTTGGTGCTCCCAGGGTTGTGTCAGTTACCGTCCGAATGTGATCCCAGTACAGGCTCTGTAATCGTCCCGGCGTGATCCCAGTCACTCCCAGTGTGGTTCCCGTTGCTCCCGGTCATCTGCATGATTCCAGTTACTCCCAGAATGATTCCAGTATGAGTCCAGTCCCCTGCAATATGATTCTAGTGCTTCCCAGTCACTCCCAGTGTGAGTCCAGTATGATCACAAGGACTCCCAGTATAATCCCTGTCACACCCCCAGTGTGGGACCCTGTCAATTCCTGTCCTCACTAGAATGATCCCATTATGATCCCAGTCACTTCCAGTATGATACCACTTGCCCCCAGTGTGGTTCCAGACACTCCCAGTATGAACCCAGCATGGTTCCAGTTGTCCCCTCCTGTATGATCCTAGTTGCCCCAGCTGTGGTCCCAGTACCCCCAACATGGTTCCAGCATCTTCCATTTGCTCTCAGTGGGTCTTCAGTTGGCTCCCAACATGCTCCCAGTACCCAGTGGGGGTCAGTCAAGGATGACAACTGTCCATGAAATCCATTGGGAGAAGCAGATTGGGGCGTTAAGTGAACCCATGGTGGCCCAGGTGGGCTTTGGGGTCTCTTGAGGGCATTGCCTTGCAGACCTCCCAGTTAACCCCCAGTTTTCCCAGTGGGCCACCACACTCCTCATTTGACCCCATCAAGCCTCCCAGTTGCCCCTAGTTGTCCACCCAGGCCAGATATTGAATAGGACTGGTCCCAACACTGAGCCCTGGGTAACCCAGCAGTGCCCAGCCCCAGCTGGCTGTGGCCCCATTCCCACTCTTCTTTGGCCTGGCCACCACCCAGGCATTCCCAGCAAGAGGCACCTGCCCCACCTGCGAGCTGCAGGTGCTTCATGAGAGGCAGGGAGATGGAGGCAGTGCCAAAGGCTTTGCTGAGCTGCAGGCAGACACAGCCACACATGCCCAACACCCACCGGGGCCACCTGGGCACTGCAGGAGGGGATATGGGGGCACATGAGGAAATCCCGGGATTGCAACCACATTGGAAACACACTGGAGAATGGAGGGACCCCTGCCCTGGGGAACGATCCCAGGGGCTGGGGACCCCTTTTGTCACCTGGGAGACATTTGGGGACCCCAGGAGAGGAACACTGGGGCAAGGAAACACTGGGGATCCACTGGGGAGTGGGGAGCAGGAACATCTGGGATGGGGACACTCTGGGGGATATTCCAGGTGGGAGGCAGGGGGAAGCCACTCTGGGAACATCTTGGGAAACACCATAGGCCATGGGAAAATGGGGACACAGCCTGGGGGAAAACCCGATGAGACGGGGGACAGTGATAGTATGGCAGGAGGGCCACCAGGGAAACACCCCAATCATGCAGGCTTTGAAGGTGAAGGACACAAAGGATTGTCTGAGAACCACAGACTGAGACTGGGATATGGCAAGGATTGTGGGGGCGGGGAGGAAGGCCACCATGTACGAGATGGGGAGGGACAAGGGACATGGGGAGGAGGAGGCGGGACAGGGTTGAGGGGGGGCCCTGGCGAGGGGGGGGTACTTGAGAAAGAAAGTCCCAGGGGGTGATCTGGGCTTTCTGGGGGGAAAAAACTTAGTAGGTCTTAGGGGGGTTGGAGGGTCCAATGGGTTTTGGGATGGGTCTAAGGGGAGGGTTGGAGGGCTCAGGTTGGAATGTCCGGGGTCCCAGGGTGGATTTGTGGTTTGGATTTGAAGGGGCTAGGGATTGTTTGAAGGGTCCAGTGGGTATTTGGAGAGGGGTCCTATGGGAGCTGAAGGGTCCAGGGGATTGAAGGCTCTTGGGGGAAGGTTTGCAGGGTCTGGGAGGGTTGATTGGGGTGTCCTGGGATGGTTTGGGGATCCTAGGAAGGGGATCCAGAGTGATTGGGAAGATCCCGGCAACATTGGAGGTCTGGGATGAACCTGGGGGGGCACTGGAGGGGGTTTGGGGTCCCAACGTCGATTTTACGGGTATCTGAGATGATATGTGTGGTCAAAGGGGAGTTTGGGGATTCCATGGGGGTGTTGGGGAGGTTCATGGGGGAACTTGGGGTTGTCTGGGGATTTAGAGTGCCAGGAGTGTTCATTTTGAGATTGGGGGGGTTCACGAGCGCCGGCCGGACGAAAGGGGCCAGAGTGCAGAAGGAGGCGCGGTGCTGCTTGTATCTGTGGAGGTTTAGTCACATGTTTGGTTGAATATTGGTTGATGGAAGCTATAGGGGTATATAGGGCACCAGTGGGGGGGAGGGACCAATGGGGGGTCGGTTCATAGGAGTGCTCGGGACGGGGGCTGAAAGGGGGGCGCATGATGTGGGAAGGTCATAGGGGTGTCACTGCGTGCCCGAGGCTGGGGCACAGGGGTGGGCTGGGGGAACCCCGGCGCCTTCGGGGGGGTGAGTTGGGGCGGGGCATGGTGGGCCGAGTCCACCGCGGGTCAGGGGAGGAGGGAACCCGGTGGCCGGGGAGGGGGAGTACGGGAGGGCTCAGGTGGCGGCACCCCCACACCGCTCCCAGGTTACCCCCAAAGCCCTGCATCCCCCGCCAGTGCCACCCAGTCTGGGTCCGCCGCTGCGGCGCCCGCCTTTGACTCACTTCCCTACATCCATCGGGGGCGCGCGACCGCTCGCGCCGCAAGACTCCGCGAACTCGATGGTCGCGGCGCCGGGTGGCTCATTAGCATCAATCTGACATGACCAGCACGGGCACCCCGCTCCTGTGATACCAGGGTTGTGTCAGTTACCGTCATAATGTGATCCCAGTACAGGACTCTGTAATCGTCCCGGCGTGATACCAGTCACTCCCAATGTGGTTCCCGTTGCTCCCGGTATCTGCATGATTCCACGTTACTACCCAGAATGATTCCAGTATGAGTCCGTCCCCTGCAATATGATTATAGTGTTCCCAGTATCCCAGGGTGCTCGTATGATCACAAGGACGCCAGTATAACCGTAACACCCCAGTGGGGGACCCTGTCCAATTCCTGTTTTTTTTTCCTCACAGAATGATCCCAATTATGTCCCAATTCACTTCCAGTATATACCAATTGCCACCCCAGTGTGCGGTTCCAGACATCCAGTATGAACCAGAATGTTCCCAGTTGTCCCCTCCTGTATGATCCTAGTGCCCCAGCTGTGTCCCAGTACCCCCACATGGTTCCAGCATTTCCATTTGCTCTCAGTGGGTCTTTCAGTGGCTCCCAAACATGCTTCCTACAGTACCCAGTGGGGTGTCAGTCAAGGATGACAACTGTATGAAATCCCATTGGGAGAAGAGAGTGGGGCTTCAAGTGAAACCCATGGTGGGCCCAGGTGGGCTTTGGGGTCTCTTGAGGGCATTGCCTTGCAGACCTCCAGTTAACCCCCCCTCAGTTTTCACAGTGGGCACCACATCCTCATTTGACCCCATCCGGCTCCAGTTGCCCCTAGTTGTTCCACCCAGCCAGATATTGAATAGGATGGTCCCAAACACTGCGCCCTGGGTAACCCAGCAGTGCCCCACCAAGATGCTGTGGCCAAATTCCCCTCTTCTTTGGCTTGGCCACACCCAGGCATTCCCAGCAGAGGCCACTGCCCCACCTGCGAGTGCGGTGTTATGAGAGGAAGGGAGAGGGGAGGGCAGTGCAACGGCTTGCTGAGATGAAGGGCAGGCCACAGCACACATGCCCAACACCCACGGGCCACTGGGCAATGGCAGGAGATCAGGTGAGTCAGGCAGAGTACCTGCCTTCCCAAGCCCTGGCTGTTCAAATGCCCTGTTTTCCTGTTGTGAAAGGGCTCCCCCCCAAGGAATCTGTTCCAGGGCTGTCCCAGTACCCAGGTGGAGTTTGCTGGATCCTTCTGGCCTGGTCTCAGTGGCTCCTAGTCACCTCCCGTACGGTTCCAGTCATTTCCCGTATCATCATCCCAGTCTCACTCCCACTATGATAACAGTATATGATCCCAGCATGGTCCCAGTTGCTCCATTTACCCTCAGGATGATGCCCCTTTATCTTCTTCTCCTTGTCACTCCTCCAGCATGGTTCCAGTGTTCCCTGTATGATCCTAGTTACCCCCAGTTGCGCCCAGCATGGGTCCCAAGTATGCTTCCCTATGTGCCCTCCTCGTTGGCCAGTGGGGGGTCTCAGTTAAGGGTTTACGAGCTGTCCATAAAAATCCGATCTGGGGGGAAATGGACACGCCAGGTTGATGTGTGGGGATATTTGGCAGGGACATGGAGGCAATCCTGTCCTGCTGTCAACTGAAATTGCCACGGAACAACGTTTCTTTTTCTACTTTTAAGAGAATTAAGGCATTACTTTAATTCTGGCCAGAATGTTATTCCCAGCCAAAAATGTGTCAACAGGGATAATTTATCAATCCCACTTTGCCGGTGGCTGTGAGAGAAAACCTTCCAATCACACATGGTTTCTTTACTAGATTTTTCACATACTTACAACAGTCAAACCCCAGCAAAAATTCATTGGTTCAAATGTTCATGTGGCTACAAGTTAAGCACCTCTTTGTAGCTGAGTTTCCTATTGGTTGGATAGGATCCCTTTGCCTTCAATGCTACATTAGGTCTCAGTCTTTATTTCTCTTAACTGATCCTTTCCTCAGACCAAGTGTCTCTGACACACCAGGAAGAGGAAGGAGGGTGGGTGATGGTCAACTTCTCTCTTGAGCATACTCTGGCACTCCCTGTCCGCTTGATGATGTCAAGCTCGTCTGGCCTTGCCGGGGGAACAGAGTCTCTTGAAAAGAACTATGCCATTCCCTTTCCCCCTAGGACAAAGTGAACAAACCCCCTGGCTAAAGTTAGTTACAAATTTTAAGGAGTTTTGACTTAATGTCTAACACTGCGCCCAATGCCCGCATAGGACACCGTTACCCTCATTGACGACCCGCTTTGTCCCACATGTCCCCCCCCTTCATGTACCACACATGTCCCCAAGGGTCCCTCATTTCCCACCTGTCCCTCCATGTATCCCACAATGTCCTCATGTCTCCCATGTGTACCCAATGTTCCCCATGTGTCCCAAATGTTCCCCATGTGTCCCCCATGTTCCCACCCTATCCCACGTACCCCAATGTCCATGCCCTGTGGCAGGAGGTGCCTGGACCCTTCCTGGCCAGCTGGGACATCACTCTAGTGGCACCATGTTCCTCTAGGAGAGAAAAAATAGAGAAAGACCCTGAACAGAGTGGGTGTGGTAAAAAGGACCGGGGCAAGGGCCATCCTTCCCTCCCACTTCAGTTTTGGGACCCTGCCAGAGGACAAGGGACACTTAATACCCCTCAAGGAATGAGTCTCCATCCACCCAGGGATCTGGGCCTCTCTGTATGTGGATTGGGACCCCACCCCCAACCCCATTAATGGCCTTGAGACCGCTCACAAGTCACTGATTTTACCTTCCTAGAACTGAGCCCTTCCTCATGGGATTTGCAATCACAAAGTCCTCCTTCCATGGAAACTGGGGGACCCAGTACTGGACTGGACATCCCCATCCCCATAAGAACTGAGACCCCCCACTGTCAGTGGGACATCCACCCTAGGGATTGGGCACCAGAGCGTCATCATCAGCCCCTGCCTCCCCCCCTCACCAGGGAACCCGAGGCCCCCTCTGGATGCTGACGGTTGGCACCTAACGCAAGGTGGTCACAAGGCCCATCTGTGAGGGCAGGGGGCCACAGGGGGCCCAAGGCACTATTTGGCGCATTTCATGATGGGGGGGCCCAAATGGGGACCCAGCTCTGGGACGTTTGCATGACCGAGGAATGGAGAAGGAATGCATAGGCATATGTCTTATGGGAGCCCCAACTTTGCGTGTCTTGGACTCCCGCTCATACTGAAGTGTTCCAACAGGTCCCGACATGGGCAGGCCTCAAGTGATGGTGTGACATTTATTCCGGCCTTGATAGTTCCCCTGTCAGTGTCCACTCTCCACCGGACTCCAGGCAGGGGTCATGTGTGGCTGTTGTGAGGGGTAGCAAGTCTTGCTGAGCACACCAGTCTCCAGTTCACAGAATAGCTCATGGCCGGGGGGTCCCTGGAAGTCCAAGTCGCGTTGCCATGTTGCCAATGTTGTGCTGGCCATCAGTACCTGCAGGTTCTTCAACTACCTCACACGTCCCACAGCAGAAGGGCCTCTTGAAAGACCAAGGCAAGGATTTCAGCTTCTGAAACTTCTGTTCTCCACAACAGCTCTCCAAAGCTTATGGGTCTTTGGGTCCTTGAAAAATCCCTTTCCTGAGGCCGGTGAGCTGGATTACACGGATTACACAGAGCTCAGGCCAGCAAACAATGGTGTTTTTGCCACTCGATGCCCAGTCGGCAGCACTGCAGCTTCCAGTATAGTCCGGTGGGATCCCCGTGTCATCCCAGAATCAGAGATGGATTCTTGCCCTGAATGATGGCTCAGGGTACATTGTCCAACCATGTCAACCAAAGCTTGTGCTCTGGGCTCAGCTGTGCCAGGCGAGGATCCACAACAGTTCCAGATGACCCCCACTGCCTTTTCCACACGGCTGGAAGCCAGGGCCCCTCAGCTCATGAGTACTTGTTGATGGCTCTTTAAATATGACCTGGCAGATCCCTTCCAGACGTCGAGAGAAAACATCAGCCATTCAATTCTGCAGAGGGACTGCCCAGTGGAAGTGGAAACTGAGAGCATTTTCCTTAAGAGTTCTGTGGTGGTTAATTTTCCTCTCAACTCATTATCCCGTGCTGCCAAGGCAGAGGTGGTTTTCCATCCCACTTCCGTATGTTTCCTCATGCGTTCTCAACAGGTAAAACAAAGAGGTTGCCTTGTGTGTGCCCTTCTCTTGAGCAGGGGGCACTTGCCCTCATAGACTCTGGTTGTATAAAAAAAAGAGTGAGACATGGGTGGTAATTTCTTTTAGTTGATGGAGGTCCTTTTCCACAGATGAGATGAAGGCCATAGGCTGAAAAAGAATTAAACTTTCTTCATATGCCAGAGTGGTAACCAATTGTCTGCTCTTTGTTCTCATTTCCATGGAAATTCTTCCAAGAGTCGGTCTATGGTGGATGGCACTCAGCTAGGAACTTCCACCCACATGGTTTGTGTACAATGAACCTCATTCTGGATCAACAGGGGGGGACTGTAGGTCTGGACACAACTGTGCCACTGCCCCAGGATGACCACCTGCCTGAGCACGAATGTGAACCAGAGACCCCAGGTCCTCCAACCAAACGATTTTGTGATTCGGTGAAGAGGAGCAAACTTGCAAGAGATGATGATAATAGACCACTGAGGAAAGAAAGTTCTGTCAGTACGGGGGTGGGAACGAAGATAGCACAGGGAGCAGGAAAGAGGGATACAGAGAGAAGAGGGGTGGGCAAGAGATGATGAATGATGGCACAGTTGTTTGCTACCATATTTTAGCTGGTTTGGAAGGAAACCAAAACAGCCCCTGTTTGACTGACGGGGCCTCTTCCCAGTCACATCTCCTCCAAGGCCCTCTTGCAGGCATTTCCCTGGCCAAGGGACTGAAGGGGGTAGAGTTGGACCTATGAAAAATCCCAATGGGTTTTTCAAAGCCCAATAGAAGCCAGGGATGGGAAATAAAAGCTCCTGTTGCACATGAACATTAGGGTGAGTGGGTTCATTGTCTCTCGCCAATTCCCACCATGCCTGACAACTCACAGCACAGGGAGCAGGACAGAGCACAGAGAATATAAAAGCAGGAAGAGGGTGCATGGAGATAAAAACTGGGAGGAAGGCACGGAAGAAGTTCCCACTGGACTCCATAAAATTACATACAGAATTGATCCTAATTGGCCTTCTATTAATTGGACAGTCCTGGGATGGATGAGGGGAGTGAAGTGGGTTTCTGGGCTCCCTGGCAGCTCTCAAGAAGGACCTCAGAGGTGGGAGAGGGGCGGTAGGAACTCACCTGTCTACTACATCCAACAGGGCTGAGAGACAAAAAAAAACAGTGAGAGCAATGCAACACTCACAGTTTCTGTTTCCCTTCAAACTTAAACCTGGAGAAAACACCCATCCATCCCTTCAGGGCCACAAATTAAGTTTCACTCCCAAACACAAAACATTTATGAGGAGATCTGCCAGACCAGAACATTTTCTTGGTGATTCCAGAGGCCCTCCAACCCCAACCGTTATTCACTGCCAAAAAACACATGCAAAAGCCTCAGCAACCTGATTTGGGTGGTTTCCCTAGCTTCTAAAGTTTCCGGACATTTTTCTTTGCAATTCAGATCCTCACTTAAAGAGAAATGAGGTGTTCAGATCCTGTTGGATATCCCCAAGATTTCCTTCCCCCAAAACACTGCAGAAGAGCAGGGAGATCCGCCATGTATGAGTTAAAATATTTATTTTTTCACCAAAAAACATATTATAAAAATGGTGATTTTATCTATCACCTTGAGGTCTGCCTGCCACACTATATCACTCTAGAACGGCCGGATTTAAACCTTAAAATCCTTGAGAAAATAACATTCGATTTCATTTTATTTTGGTGGAGCAGATCTGTTCTTGTGGGATTTGGTGATATTCAGTGGGAGCAGCACAGCAAAGAAAAATTTGAGCAAGGGACGGGTAAATTCTGCACAAGTTAAAGTCCTCAGAACAAAGAATCTGCCTGCATATGAGGCTGGCAAGGAGATTAATAAATAGCATTATGTATCCTCTTATTTAGAACAATGACCCTTGATAACAAAGCACAAGACAAATTATGGAAAGTAAAACATTTTGAAGCAACAAACATGTTCCAGAGAATTCCTGCCACAGGAGTAAATCCACTCAGTTACTCTAGAATTCACCTGTTGTTCAAAACTAATCTCCTGTTGCAGTTCACCTGACACCAGCTAGGATTGGGAAAAGGTCCTCCACGGCTGATTGCCTCTTTTCATCCCCAAGGTCCCTTCACTGCTGTGTCCTCCTCCTTGAGCATCTCCAGTGAGTGCTGCAGGTGCCAGAGCAGAGCAGGGGCCCTGCAGCCCTGGAGAAAACAGGAGTGAGGTAGGTGTTGCCTCCATGTCTGAAATGCCTCACCAACTGAGGACTCAGCCCATGGAAAGGGACCTGGAGCAGTTCCTGAGGGACTCACACCCCCTCAACCCATCTTCCCCAGGAGCTTTTTCATCAGGTTTTCTCTTGCTGTCTCTTCCTGAAGCATGAGTGATGGCGCAGCCTGGGGGGGCACCTAGCGGCAGCCAAGGTCGCCCATCCCAAACCTCCCCCACTTTTAGACCCCCAGGCTGGTTTGGGGTGGAAGGCACTGCAAAGGTCATCTCGATTCTACCTCCTGCCATAGTTAGGGGCATTTTCCACAATCCCCAGGTTGCGCCAAGCCCTGTCCAACCTGGCCTTGGACCACTTTCCAGGGATGGAGCAGCTGCAGCTTCTCTTGACACCTGTGCCAGGTCTCACCACCCTACAGGGGGAATTTATTCCCCATATCCCATCTAACCGTGCCTACCCTGAGTAGCCCCTTTTGGAGGTAAGCGGGAGGATAGGTGGGCAGATATATGGGTTATTTTAGGAGCTAGGAATTTTGGAGGGTTTGAGGTTATGGGGGAAGTGGGCGGAAAACTCTATGGAGCCTTTTGAGGGAGTCAGGAGGGTATTTGGATCTAAACAGGGAGATCTTGTAGGGGAGGGAGGGGGTCTCTGGGGGTTTGGGGGGGGGGGCCACAGGACTGTATACTCCAGGTGCCCAAAGTCCTCTCAACCGTGTTATCATCTGATAGGTAGGATTTATTGCACTCAGCAGGGAAGCTCCACCACCAGATTCTGTTCCCACTTCCACAATAATTTTGGATGTGCACAACACGCGGAAGCTTTCCTGACACCATTCCCTGGCTCCAAGAGGGACAACGGACTGGCACGAAAAAAGGGGCGGGGGGGCTTGTGCACCCCCACATCGGCAATTGCAGTTTGATTCAAATTTTAAGTGTAAAGGCTGAAAGTTGCTGATACTGCGTACAGGGTCGTCCTACATTGTCGTCATAACGCCAATTAAGGAGACACTCGAAGGGCGTTGGAGGCCAGCGTGGGGGTTGCTTGCGGGATCATGAAAGGTTGGAGGGGCGCTAGGGGGCGTGGAGGCAGTTTTAAGGAAAGCCACTCGGTGGTCGAAGGGGACCCACGGGGGGCATTTTGGGGGCAAGTAGGGGGAACGGGGAGAGGCGGAGCTTCGGGACTTAAGGGGCCACTTGAGGCAGGAGAGGAAAAAGGGAGGTATGACGGGCTCCGGGGAGCACTTACGGTTCAGGGAAGCACTTGGGGAGCAAGATGGGAAGGTACTTGGGGCCAGTCCCGGGCTATGACGGCCCCTAAACGGGGCCGGGGATGACGGGGAACCGCAGTCCCGGCTATATCACGTCATACGGGGCCCAGCGGTCTTAGGGAGTTGTAGTCAGGAATAGGGAGTAAATGGCGCGGAAACCAAGCGGCCAATGGGAGGAGGGGGGCCCAGCGGGATTTTGGGGGGTCAGGGGCGCTTTGACGCACCCACATGCCCACCACAGCGCACTCAGGCGCGGAGGGACACAGACGTCCCCCCGCGCCACGTCGGCCATGTGAAAGGAAGAAAGACAGGTCGAGCCCCACTCCCAGGGGTTTGGGGTTCCCCGCCCCGATGCGACCAATTAAGCCCCAGGTGCCCATAAAGATCCTAGTCCCACAGACAAACCCAGCGCTCTCCGGGCCCCCCCAAAACATCCCACAGAGCACTGGACGTTTTAAGACGGTACAAAGCCAAGGGCCCCCCCCAAACCCCTTCTGGACCTCCAATATCTTTCACAGCGTTCCCAAAACACTCAAAGCAATTCTCCCTCCAAAAATCCCACAGGACCTCTTCTAAACGCTCTATAAAACACCCAGGACCAACCAAACCATCCCGATTTTCCCATTGCTCAGAGCCCCTCCAAACACCCCCACAGACCCCACGGACCCCCCTAGAAACACCCAGCCCCACACAACAGCTGTTGAGCCCCAGACACCTCAATCTTCTTGGGGACATTTAGGGGAGAGGGGATTTGGGGAATCAATGGTGGGGAAGGTAAGGGAGGTGCGTTCGCGGGGTATCCCCACTCCTGGCGCAATTGTGGGGGTTGTCAGGCTTATTGGCCTACCATGGCTGGGGTGCCCAGGTGGAATTCCCACTACCCTGTGGGCGGAGAAGGAGACAAAAGGGAGTTAGGGGGAGTGAGGGAGGCGCAGGGGCAGGAGCCCTGCATCCGGGGGCGGGGGTGTTCCTACCGAAGACATCCTCTTTGGCCAAGCGGGTGGCATCGCAGAATCCAGAGGAGGGGGTCCCCAAGAGGGCCGGGGGGGGGGGTGCCATGTCAAAGGGAGTGGGCAGTCCCACAAGTGTTACCCCAGTTCCACAAGGGACTTGATGAACCAAGAAGTGTCTCCCCAACCCACAAGTGCCCCCTCAGCACTCAAGTGACCCCTGATCCACAACTGCGCCTACCACCCCATGAGTGAAACGCTCCTGGCCCACAAAGGACCACCTTAGCCCACAGGGGCACCTCTAGCCCCACCAGTGACACCCTGGCCCAAAAGAGGGAGCATCCAGGCCCACCAGGTGACCCTTGTGACCATTAAATGCCCCCGAGCCCACAAAGATGCCTCAGACCCTCAATAGCTCCCAGCCTTCAAGTGACCTACCTGGCCAAAAAGTGGACCCCAATGGAACACACGTGACACTCCTTATGATCCTTAAGTGAGCCCCGTGTGTCCCTCAAGGGACCTGATGGACCCACAAGTGACGCCCAGACCTCAAGGGCTCCTCGGAGCTACTCAGTGGCTGCTGCCATGGCATCCCCTGTAGGGCATTCACATGCACTGCTCTGAGGGGGCTGTGGGGCCTTATAGGGGTCAACGTGACTCCTCAAGCCAGCCCTCACGACACAGGGGCTCAGAAGCGCCTCCCTTGCAGGCCTCAGGCCTTCATGGACTCAAAATTTGATTTCCAATATTGCGCAAACCGCAGAGACCGAGGAAGTCATGTGACCCCCAAAATGACTCTTGCAGAAAATGCGCATGGGACTCTCGCTTCCCAGAGGGTCATGCCCCCTGGTGCAGGGGTTTGCACTGCAGCTGCTGCTGACTTGCTGCGGGGCATGGTGGGAGTCACGTGACACTGTGAGTAAGTTGCACCCTGCAGGGTATCCAGAGAGCTGCTCCTCATTGGCGCAGAGGGTCTTGTGGGAGTCATGTGGCCTACAACGTGGATGATGCCACAAGGGTCTGGGAGACGGCCCTGCGCGTGAAGGACGACCCTGGTGCTTGCAGAAGTGTATCCCGATCGGCCATTGGAGCCTCTGTGGATTCAATGGACTGCAGGGCCGCCCCCTGGCAAGGTCCTGGGGAATCCGTGACCTCCCCAGGTGCTCTTGCAGGGAAACCTGGGAGCGAAGCAGCAGAGCCCAGCGGCCCTGCCCTCAAGGGCGTGTCCCAGCGTGGCTACTCCCCTTGGCACCGCTTCAAAGCGCAAATTTCGACGAGGGGGTTACTCGAGGGTGGAGGAGCTGCAGGCCGGTAGAGTAGAGCCGAGCAGAGGCTTCGCCCCTTTGGCCCGCGGGGCGGGGCATGCGCGGGCTGGCTGGTGGAGGGAGGAGAGGTGGAGAAGGGGCGAGGACCCCCGAAATATTGACCATGAACGACCCCGCGGGGATGCGTGCTCTCGGGAGGTGAGTTTTGAGGGGCTGCGGGACGCACTTGGGGCAACAATGCGGGGTCGGGGATCAGCTGGGACGGGTGAGGGTAGCTGGGGCACGAGGCGCTCTGTGGAACACTCGTGGGCAGAAAGGGAGGGAGACAAATGGAAGGCGCTTATGGGTCGGTGGCGGCATTTGGGGGTTGGGGAGCAGTCGGACGACACTGAGGGAACGGGGAGTAGGCTGGGGCCTCCATGGGGCACTAGGGGGATCCGAGGGGACCTGGAGGCCTGGCGCTCTTCCCACTCCTGTGCACCATAAACCCGTCGCTGTCCAGGCTGAGCCTCTGCAGGAGGTATGCAGGGGAGTGACAGGGGGCCCTCCCGAGCCCCCAAATTCCCACCTCGGTCCCCTCCGGAGCCCTCAAGCCTCACCCTCTCCATCGCCCGCGCTCTCGTTTGGTTTCCCCCAGCGCTCCGAGCTCGGGCGCTGATTGGTTGAGGGTGTGGACGGGCGGGCGCTGCGGCCAATGCGAGGCGGGGGAGGGGGAAGGCGCTTCCCGAGTGCGGCGGGAGAGGGGTGGGGGTCCGCGGGAGCGGTTTGGGCATGCGCGGAGCGGTTTGGCGGCTCCGGAGGCACCGAGGGCGACGTTGAAGTCGCAGTTGCGGTCCCTGGAGGGGTTTGCGGGTGTGGGGGCGCTGAGAGATGCCCAGGGAGTTCTGGGAGTCACTGGGGTGGTTTTGAGGGTCTCAGAGAGGTTGTTTGGGATCCCCAGGGAAAGGTTTGGGGTGGAGGGAGGCTGGAGTGGTTCTGGGCGTCCTAGAAGGG
>NC_066338.1:3574240-3590343 GCF_022539315.1 Serinus canaria
AGACACAGCACACATGCATTTTTTGGCACACTGATAGCATCAATCCGTGAGCAACAAAATGCTCTCCAAAAGTCTAAACCAGATCATTTGGACTCCCTCCTGTCTCCTCCCACCAGCCCACTCTTGTCACAAGCCTCACTTGAGAAAATCTTCCCCTGACTGAACTTCCAATGGTCTCAAGTTTTCCTCTTTACACTGGAACACAACTGCTGACATTTTTCAACTTTTTCCACTCTCAGCTCTCTTGGCAAACTGAAAAACAATCCCAATTTCTTCAACTGAAGCTGGAAACCTCCAGGAGCACATGGCTTTGGATCTGCTGTGGTTCTCCAAAGGGAAAGCAGAGCAATGTGTTGCTTTTGGAAAAGCTGAGCAGAGCTGGATGAAGCTGAGCAGGAGCCTGAAGTGGCACCTAAAGGTCTCTCACTGCTTCTGCTCCATCAGCCTGATTGCAGGGCTCTTTCAGAACACGTTTCCTGCAGTGCCAATGCCATTCCTGACAAGTGATTCCAGCACAAAGTGCAGAAGACTCAGCCCCTGAGCTTTGACTGTCAGCTGCACAAAGGGTGCCAAACTGGCTGAGAGAGGCAGAGATTCCTACCAGGAGCCAAGATTAACCATGGAGACACAGGGTGTGGGATAGACTCAAGGCAAAGCAGGAGAGCAGGTAAGAACTGTACAGCCCTCAACATTCCTCTCAATGCAGAGCTTGCAAGAGAAGGAAACTCCTTCGGGATAGACACCTTCACTGCATGGCCAAAATCAGGGGACAATTCCCAGCACAGGAAGATTTCCAGCATCTTGCAGAACAAGGTGCTGAGACATTTTCTTCTGCGTGTGCTGCAGCAGAGAACTTGCTTTGCTGTACACTCAGGGAATGACAGCACTCTCCTCTTCCAGCACAGTGTTAAAGCTCTGGGTGCCAGCACTTACCTTGTCCTTATTAATGAGAGACAGCTCCATCTCAGAGACATCCGGAGCGACGAAGTTCTGAAATACAATCTCTGGTGGGGAAACCCCAAACCAGCTCTGTCTCGGGGCAGCTGACGGCAGCTGGAGAGGCAAGAGAGAGCAGGGAGAGCTTCAGCTGCTGGGAGGAAGGTTCATGAAGGAGAATCTTCCACTGATCCCCAGGCAAGTACAGACTCTGGGCCAGCACGTCTGCCCAGCCCATACTGGGCATACAGTGGCTCACCCACCTCTGCTCTGAGCTGATCCAGAGCTGCTGGGCCACACAGAGCCGGCTCATGCCAAGCTGCTCTTTTGGCATCTATTTTTCCAGGTTTCTTTCTCCACAATGCCAGGCAGCACTTCCCTTAAGCACAGCCCTGTGCCCATGTGGTCACAGAGCTCGGGGGCACTGACTGAGCACTCATGGAGTAAGTAAAACCCATGGATTTACAGGAGACTCCATGGGAAACAATTCTGGGATGTCCTTTACCTTGAGACAGGGAAACACAGGCCCACACAACTGCAATTATCTTTTTTGCTCTAGAACTTAGACCTATCAGCAAGAAGAGCACAGGACCAGAGGAGGTGTGAGAGATGAGGTGATATTTGGCTGAAGCCAAAAGGTCATGAAGCAAAAGAATGGAATTTGTTGGTTCTGTATGTTGTTTGTGGTTTGGATTTGTTCAGGTTTGTTTGTTGAGTGTGGCAGTGAGAGGGACGGGGTTGAAGACCTGACCAAAAGGAAGTAGGACGAGAGGGGAGGGGACAGAAAAGTTGGTGGTGAGCAGAGAATGGAAGCTCCTGAGTACCCATCCATGAGAAAGGGGACAGGGACCGCCCCAGCCGGGTATAAAGGGCATAGAAAGATTGCCATTTTCTCAGAGGGTGTGTGTGTGCTTGGCTCTCGGGGAGGGAGACACACCCGGCTCAGCTGAATCCTTACTAATAAACAGTTTTCTTTTGCTTTGATGATTTTGTCCCCTTTCACTGTACTTTAAAGTTAGCGTGTTTCAAACAAAGGGAAAGGCAAAAATAGAAAGATCAATGAGGTGAAAATCAAAAGATAAGTAAGGTGAATGCAGAATGAGGGTAGCGTTCAGGTATTTTCTCAGAAACTTGGGTAAAAGTAGAGTTGGTGTTTCCTTTTCTCATAACTTTTAAATGGGTGCTTTCTTGTCATTACTGCTATCTTATTTAATGCCACAGTAGAGGCAGTCTGGAATGACACAACACCACCAAATGCTTTTGGAGCAGAGACATTGCTTTGAGAAAACTCTCCCCTGCTTTGTCTGCCTGCTCCAGCCACACTGCTGTCACTGCAGGGACACCAGAAGGGCTCCTGTGGGACTTCACAGCAGACACTTTCTGCTGAAGGGAGTGGCTGCTGCACACCGGCCCTTACTTGTGTGTCGCCCTGATTTTGTAAAACTTTGTTAAGCCTTCTGATGTTTACATTCTTTCAACAAACTTTTTCACACACAATTCTGTAAATAACCTATGTTTTGCATTCTTTCATGGAGGTGGAGAGAATTGATGGACCCTTGGTCTGTCCAGTGGCATTGGAGAGGTGGCACTGTCACCCTCCAATCCACTGTCACCTTTGGAAAACTTTAAATGTTGGAGTCAGAAAATAAAGGTCCCTTTTTCTTTTTTTGTTCCCCTCAAGAGCAGCAGTGTCTGTGTCATCATTTCGTGCCTTATCACAACATCTGGTGAACCCCTTCGTGTGAATTTGAGACCTCGAGTGTCGTGCGGCCTTGCTGGGTGAGGTTGTATCCTTTCCCCCCCCTTGTTTGCTTGGCGTTGCCTGCTGCTCTTGTGAGAGATGGCAGCCTCTGTGAGTTCCTCAGATGATTCTGTTCTTTTAGACCTCTGGAAAGTTCTCCTCGACCGGAGGGGAGTTTCCCTTTCCTGGAGTGAGTTTGAGAGTCTGTTTCTGTGGGCCAGTGAGCAAGGGTTTTTTTCGGACCCTTTGGAGGCGCTCTCTAGGGAAGCGTGGTCTCGCGTGGGGGATCATCTCATGGTTGCTCTCCTTGACGATTGTTCGGTGGATGTGAGATCGCTGATGGTGCACTGGCAAAAGTTGAGTGATGTTTGGCGGGGGTCTCCTCGTTATAGCTCTCGGGGTTCCCTAGGGACCCCTTCTGTCTCGGATGTGGAGGAGGGGGAGTCTGATTTTCTGTATGATGCAGGACCCTCTCCCCCATCCCGAGAGGGAGAGCTGAGGGGCAGCTCCGCCTCGGAGGGCGATGTCTGTTCCCCCGGGGTGGATTGGGCTCCTGGCCAGCTGGTCCCGAGCCCGGCGGGGGGTGCCCCGCGGGCATCTGGGGGCTCGGTGGAGCCAGGGGGGCCGCCCTCCCCCCACCCCGCCCCGCACGGCCGGAGGGACGGGGGGGGACCCTCCCTCCCTGTGTGCCTTCCCGGCACTTGGGGACGGCGGGCAGTCACAGGCCCTGCTACCACCTCTGTTTGACTCTGATTCCATGACGACTCTGTGTCCGCACTGTGGCGTATCCACCAAGTACCCCCTGGCTCCGGTGGGGGTGGCTTCGCCTGCCCCTGGGTCCGGCTTCTCAGAGGGGGAGGAGGTTTCTCCCGTCCCTGGGCAAGCGCAGTCCGTGGCTGCAGCCCGGGGTGGGCCGTCCGTCGCTCCTCCGGCGGGCCCGGCCCCTGCGGCTGGCAAGCCCGCCCCGCCCCGCCCGGCAGAGGTGGTACCCGCTGCCGCTTCTCGCGGCATGGGTCCGGCGCTCATCGGGGCTTTGCCCGCCCCCCTTGTGCCGGCCCGCTCTGACGTGACTCCATGGGCTGTGCCCCTCTCGGCACCTGGCCCCTCCCCCGTGTCGGGGGAGGGGGGCCCCACGCCGGTTTCATGATCCGTGCCGGCGCCCGCGCCCACGCCCCCGCAGAGCCCTCTGCCGGGGCTGCGGCGCGGCAGGGCGCTGAGGTGTTTCGATTTAGCGCGTCTACCGACGCTGCCGGCGGGAGGCCGGTGACTCCTCGGGGCCGTGGTCACTCCTCGTTAGCTTTGTGGACGCTTCCTTCATGTCAGGTCACGGTGCGTCCGAAAGAACCTGGCCGTTTCTGGCGGGAAGTTAAAGCTAAGACTGACGAGATGTGTGATCCTGCATCCCTACGGCAGCTGCGGGATCGAGGGGGAGTCTCCTCTGGCTCTGCTGATGCTGCAGGAGATGCAGGGCCTGGCGCTGTCGGGCTAGCTCCCAGCCCAGCATCTGCTTTTTTCCCTGTGATGCCCACAGGACAGGATGTGGCAGGTGCTGAAGCTTCATCAGAGAGTCTCCAGGCTTTCCCTGTGCTCAGGGGTATTACTCACAACACCCATCAACCTATTTTGTTTAAGGTAGAGCAGGAACTTTGCGATGCGGTTGCTAAGCATGGTCTGGGGTCTGTGGAAGTTATGCACATTCTCCGGAGAATTACCGCGGATGTGCTGACACCTCACGACATCCGCAAGCTGGGCCATGCTCTTTTTAACCCTGTGCAATTTATGGTTTTTGACGCCAAGTGGACTCGCCTGGCAGCTGAAGTGGTGCAGCAGAATGCTGCGCTGGGGGCGCAGGACCCCCGGCGTGCGGTTGTCGCTGACATGCTGTTGGGCACTGGGCATTTTAGTGATGTTCAGGGGCAGGTTGGCTATGTTCCTCTTGTGCTTAAACAGGCCCACGAGCTGGGCGTGGCGGCACTGATTCAGGCTGTGGAGGTGGCTGCTCCACAGGCGCCGTATGAGACCATTCACCAAAGGGCTGATGAGCTGTTCATGGACTATGCAACGCGACTCTGCAGCTCTGGAGAGGCAGGTGTCTGATGCTATGACAAGGGATCGCCTCCTTTCGAATGTGTTAAAACTTAACAGCAATGAGGCTTGTAGGAGGGTCATAGCGGCTCTGCCTGCGACTGCTACTATCGCAGACATAGCAGAGGCCTGTTCGAATTTCAACCTTGTGAGGCCAAAGTTGGGTGCCGTGGCTACTGCTGTGCAGCCAGTCTGGGCGGCGCCGCAGAGCCAGTGGCCGCAGCAGGGGAATGCGCGGAATGGCAAGAAGCGGGGGAAGAAGGCGCAGAGGGCCAAATATCCCAAGTTTTTATGTGGTCGGTGTGGATGGCCTGGTCACATGTCCAATGCTTGCAAGGCGACGGATCATGTTAATGGCCAGGCTTTGCCGGGTTCGGGAAACTGGAAGCGGAGCGCACCGGGGAGATGCACTCCGACACAAGTCTCTCTCCAGACCCCGGAACCGATGGAGGTCTGCTCTGCCGGCTTGCGGCCAGCACCCGCGGATCAGCAGGTGTGGATGTCTGCACCGCAGCAACTGTTGTCTTAGAAGAATCTTGTCGGATACACAAGATTCCCCTGGATGCTTTTGGTCCCTTGGGTGGAGGCATGAGTGCTCTCCTGATGGGGAGGTCTAGCGCCACCATTCAGGGCATCATTGTGCACCTGGGGCTCATTGATGCAGACTTCACAGGGCAGATTTGTGCCATGGTTTCCACACCCACCCCCCCTGTCACAATCCCAAAAGGGACGCACATTGTTCAACTTGTGCCTTTTAAGTCCTCTGTTCGCAGGATGGCTGACCGGTCATGTGGTGTGGGCGGCTTTGGATCCACTGGGTCGCCTCAAGTTCACTGGACCACCGTCCTGTCCAAGGACTGTCCCGAGATAGTGTGCACCCTGTCCAACCCTGGTGCGACGCCGTCAGACATCCGCCTCCGCGGACTTCTTGACAGTGGGGCTGATGTCACGATTCTCTCCCTTGCTGCCTGGCCCCCGGAGTGGCCCCTGGATCCGGTGGAGACGCCTGTCACAGGACTGGGAGGGACGGCGCAATGTTTTGTGAGCCAGCGGCCCGTGCTGGTTGCAAAACCGGAGGGACAGATGGCCTGGGTTAGGCCTCATGTTACCTCTACCCCTGCTAACCTCTGGGGGAGGGATGTTCTGTCCGCCTGGGGGGTGCGCATCGGGATGGGTTTTTGATGGGGGCCACTGCGACGAAGGGCGCAGACTGTTCTACGCCTCCTATACGGTGGCTGGTAGACAAACCTGTTTGGGAGAAGCAGTGGCCCCTCCCTCATGAAAAATTGGTCGCCCTTCGAAATCTGGTGCAGGAGCAGTTGGACCAGGGTCATCTGGAGCCTTCTACCAGTCCCTGGAACACTCCTGTCTTCTGCATCAAAAAGAAATCTGGGAAATGGAGGTTGTTGCAAGACCTCCGAAAGGTCAATGCCGTGATGGAAGGCATGGGAACATTGCAGGTGGGCATGCCATCGCCTACCATGCTTCCCGCGGACTGGCCGATCCTCATTGTGGATCTGAAGGATTGTTTCTTTACAATTCCTTTGCATCCCAATGACAGGCCGAAATTTGCCTTCTCGGTGCCAGCAATTAACAACGCTGAGCCGGCACAGAGATATCAATGGAGGACGCTGCCCCAGGGCATGCGCAATTCCCCAGCCATATGCCAATGGTATGTGGCCCAGGCCTTGTCTGGAGTTCGCAAGCAGTTTCCTGATGCACGTCTGTATCATTATATGGATGACATTTTGGTGGCTGCGTCCACCCAGGATGAGCTGCTGAGGATTCAGCCTTGGTTGCTGGACGCTTTGCATGCTCACGGGCTGCAAGTGGCTCCAGAAAAGGTTCAACAACAACCACCTTGGAAGTATTTGGGGGTCAAAATTCTGGAACAGACAATTTGTCACCAAGAGGTGCAATTTGTGCATTCTGTGAAGACACTGAATGATGCTCAGAAATCGGTAGGTGTCATCACTTGGTTGCGTCCATATTTGGGACTGACCAATGCACAGCTGTCTCCGCTGTATGATTTGTTGAAAGGAGACAATGATCTAAAGTCACCTCGCACGTTGACCCCTGAGGCGCAAAAGGCGCTGGAGGTGGTTCAGCAAGCTGTTTCGGCTTGCCAAGTTCATCGCATTGATCCCTCCGTTGATGTCACTGTGTTCATCACCACTCCAGATTCGCATCCCACAGGTATCATTGGCCAGTGGAGTGACAAATGGTCCGATTCCTTGCACATCTTGGAATGGGTTGTCCTGCCCCATCAGCCGCAGAAGACGGCAACTGCATTGTGTGAGCTAATCGCTCGCTTGATAATCAAATGCCAGCAACGGTGTTTGCAATTGATGGGTGCGGATCCTGCAAAGATTGTACTCCCGGTGCAAAGGGAGGATTTTGACTGGAGCTTTGCAAACAGTGTGTCCCTGCAGAGTGCTCTGGAAAACTTTTCAGGGCAGATCACTTATCATCTGCCCAGCCATAAGCTGTTGCATGTGGCGAAATTCACACGAATGTCTTTGCGGCCCAAAAATAGTCAGGAACCCGTGCAAGGACCCACCGTCTTCACTGACGGTTCCAGGAGGACCGGAAAGGCCATTGTTACCTGGAAGGATGGATCTGAGTGGCAGGTTTTGGAAGGTCATGAGGATGGATCAGCCCAATTGGTTGAACTGAGGGCTGCTGTCACGGCATCTGAGAAATTTTCCCAGGAGCCTTTCAACTTGGTCACGGATTCCGCCTATGTGGCCGACATCGCGCAGCGATTGGGTCATTCGGTTTTGAAGGAGGTCAGTAATCCTGCCTTGTTTCATTTGCTGAAGACCTTGTGGCATGCCATTCAGGCTCGGGTTCATCCCTTCTATGTTCTGCATGTGAGGAGTCACACCTCTTTGCCAGGCTTTATAATGGAAGGTAACGCGAGGGCTGACAAGTTGGCTAACCCAGCGTGAGTAGCACCTCAGCCTGATACACTCGTGCAGGCCAAGGCATCACATGAGTTTTTCCACCAAAACGCACATACCCTGCAGAAGCAGTTTCAGCTGACGCCAACTGAGGCTCGTGACATTGTTGAGTCGTGTGACGACTGCCACATGCTTGCTCCGCCTTTGCCGGCAGGGGTAAACCCCAGAGGCCTTAGGGCCTTGGAGCTTTGGCAGACCGATGTCACCCAGATTGCCGAGTTTGGCCGGCTCAAGTATGTGCATGTCACGGTGGACACGTTCTCCTCTGCGATGTGGGCTTCTGCTCACACTGGAGAAAAGGCCCGTGATGTCATTGCCCACTGGAGGCAGGCCTTTGCCGTTCTGGGCATACCTTCTGCTGTGAAGACCGACAATGGTCCTGCTTACGCATCACAGAAGGTGCGGCAGTTCCTGCAGTTGTGGGGTGTCTCACACAAGTTTGGTATCCCTCATTCTCCAACCGGTCAAGCTATTGTAGAACCCGCTCATGGTACTCTGAAGCGGGTTCTTCAAAAACAAAAACGGGGAATGCAGGGTGAAACCCTGCACAGTCGGTTGGCAAAAGCTTTGTACACAATCAATCATCTCACTGTGCCGCAGAACTCAAATAATCCTGTCATTTTGAACCATCATCTCTCGTTGCAGGCTGCGGATGAGGCACTTCAGCCTCGAGCGAAGGTTCAGGTGCGGAATTTAGTCACCAAACAGTGGGAAGGTCCCTATGACCTTATCGCTTCGGGGCGCGGGTATGCTTGTGTATCCACAGATACTGGGGTACGCTGGGTACCTTCGAAGTGTGTTCGCCCTGACCTGCAACCGCAGAGACAGAATCCAGCCGACGGGCAACATGGAGACCGTGACCAACCTGAAAGGCATCAAGCAGGTGACTCATCGAGTGATGACTCGGATGCAGACGACGCGAGTGATCGCTCTGATGACTCCTCCGCAAATGGACACTGAACTTTGTTCACATTTGTTTTTCACATTGTTCATTTTCTTTTTCGTTTTTTCTTTTTTAGACAGAAAAGGGTGAGATGTCGCCCTGATTTTGTAAAACTTTGTTAAGCCTTCTGATGTTTACATTCTTTCAACAAACTTTTTCACACACAATTCTGTAAATAACCTATGTTTTGCATTCTTTCATGGAGGTGGAGAGAATTGATGGACCCTTGGTCTGTCCAGTGGCATTGGAGAGGTGGCACTGTCACCCTCCAATCCACTGTCACCTTTGGAAAACTATAAATGTTGGAGTCAGAAAATAAAGGTTCTCTTTTTTTTTGTTCCCCTCGAGAGCAGCAGTGTCTGTGTCATCATTTCGTGCCCTATCACAACACTCTGGGGCTTTGTGCTCAGGCCCTGAACATCAGTCCCTGAGACGGAGATAATGAAACCTCTCCAGAACTCCAAGTCAGAATCCAACTCCAAAGTTTCTCACATTTTTAATGGGTACCACAGAGGGACACGGCTGAGAAAGTGTCCCCAGGCCCCAGGCAGAGCAGAGAACTGGAGGCAGTGATGACAGGTGGGGACAAAGAGAAGCCAAGTCTTGGTGCCCTGGGGCACAGCAGGGTCTGTGCCACCAAGGGCTGGGAGGAGACACCTTGTCCTGAGGCACTGGGGCCTCCTGGCACAGCCCCAGTCAGGCTGGGCACTGTCAGCCCCTTGTCCTGCCCTCAGCATCCCCCCTAGCCCACATCCCAGTGGCCTCAAGGATCTGCTGGAAGGAGTCCCTGGGGAGCCTTGCTCCGCAATGGCCCTGGGGGCTCCTGAATGCTCCCAGGGACTGCAGGGTTTTCAAAGGACTTTGGGTTTTGCTTTTGCTTTGGTGTCTCTGCGAGGTTTGTGGAATCATGGCCCCAATTATCTGCTCTAATTTGTCCTTGGAGATTCTATGTCTTTAGCAACATTGAGTGGGACTCATTAATATTTCAGAGTACTTCAGTTTTTTAGCTACTTGTTGTTTGCCTTTTGATACAGACTCTATGATAAAGACTGTGCAGTCTCAGCCTCCAATTTTCTGCTGTAATTAGTCCCTGGAGAGGCTTTATCCATAATGACACTGAGTGGAGTCAATGCTTCAAGGTACTTCAGTTCTTTCAAGGTACTTGGTTTTTCCCTTTTGATACAAACTCTGTCAGAGGTTTGTGCAATCATGGCCCCAATTATCGGCTTTAAGGAGTCCCTGGAGAGCTTTGTACTGACATGCAGTGGGGCTCATTAATGCTTTCAGATACTCAAGGATTTTAAGGTACTTTGGATTTTACTTTTAACACTAAATCTCCCAGAGGTTTTTGTGCCATCTTGGCCTCCAATTCTCTCCTCCAAGGAGTCCATGAGGAGCCTTTTTTGGGGATGGGACCTCATTTGGACCCATTAACGCTTTGAAACACTTTGGGGTTTTCTTCTGACTTTGACTCCTGGAAAGTATGAGCAATCTCCTCTCAGGCCCTGAGGTTCAAGGGCTCAGCTCCAAATGCACCACGGGGCTCATTAGGATCAAGCAAGTCCTGACAAAACATGGCTCTGCCTTGATTTCCCTCTGGCCTAGTCTAGTTCATCAGGAAGATTTCCTTTGACAGTTATGGAGAAATAGTTCAAAGAGCTTCTATGAAATATGTAATCTTATTTTAAAAGGTGTGTTTTATTATTGTTCTCTTTAGAGAAGAGCTGACTGCAGCATTCCGTGACTGATATTGATGTTGGACCACTCAAAATATGTTCTGGCCAGGTCACAGAAGTTGTACCTTGACAGCTGACCCAGTGTGGACAAGTTTGCCTCACATTTCTCAACTTCATGTGAGAAACCATTTTCACGTTCAAAAATTTAATTATTGAGATCTTATCAAAATACAACAGAAGATTGAATAAAGAAAAGAACACATCACTAGGAGCAAAGGATTCAGTCACCATGTGCTCATCTACAAATAGGACGTTCTTTTCTACCTCTAGCCCCTCCCAAAGTCTTGTCAATCGACTCCTTCTTCACTGTCCAGTGGTGCAGATCACTGTCTTACAGCTTGACTGGAGGTCAGGTGCTGCCACAGTAACAAGCCCACCCTCCCAAATGCCCCAACTACTGAGGCCATCCTGTGATAACAAGGCAAGGGGGAGGGGAAGTGTTGTGGTGTGTGTTCAGTTCCCAATTGAGTTATCTCCCCTGTTTTGTATTGTCCCCCCAGTTTTGTGATGCTTCCCCCAGTTACAACCCTATATCCAGTTCGATGGTTCAGTCCTGGTTCCCCCTTTCCCTCGAATGGTGTCCTCCCTGTCTGGGCTCGCTGCCAAGCCCTTGTCTCCACCCCGTTCCCCTGGCAACTGCCCCTTTTTGTTACATTTTCCCCTCCTCCAGAGCCCTGTTCATCTCCTGAAACACCCCGATCCTTCCAGAAACTTCTCCCTTCCACAGGGGGTGACTGGGCAGGTGCCCCGAGCCCCGCCTTTGTAAGTGTATCACTTGTTGCCACCGGTGTCAGTCATGTTGAATTCCCCTCCTCAGTTTCCCCCGATTGGTTCTTGTACACCCCTTTATATACTGCTGCTCCCCTTTTGTCCTTGTCTTTTCCGGCCTGATTCCGTGGAGACAATGATAAAACCACCGGACTGCACCAGGCGTGTTAAGACCCTCTTTTCTCTCTGGCTTCTCCGCTTTGCCGCTCCTTTCGATACTGTTGCTGCTTCTGCCGAAGGCGCAGCCCAGACGTCCCTGACGGATCTGGGTAGTGCCCCTAGCTGCTAGCTGCTGCTGTGCTCCAAGCTAGCCATGGCCGCCTTACCCCCCGGCTCGCGGGAGAGTGAAGTGCATTCGACGCAGCAGCGCGGCAGGGAAGGATAACTATATATCTACAAAACTTCTCTTAACATATATTTATTATTCACCCCTTAGTTTTGAGAGTCAGCCATAGAATTACTTATCTATCACACCCCCCCTTTTCTTTTTGTATAAGTCATTTTGCTTGCACAATTAAGTAGAAAACTTTCTCTCTCTCTTGAATGAGTCATACCAGCATCTGTTGATGTGAGCAAGGACAGTGGGAACAGGAGATAAAATCTCAGGTTTTCCTTAGACACACTTATTTAGAATGGACAGAAGGGCATCACAGAGGTCCAGTATGGCACTGACTCACATCTGCTGTGTCTATGTGGCTGCTACCCATAGTCAGTGTATCTTAGGGGTGAGTACAGAGGCCAACTCAGTCCTGCCCTCCAGTCTCTGTGGATTTAAAAGACAACTGAGGAATGATAGAGGTCTGGTCTGGCCTTTTGTCCCTACCTTACCATGCCTGCGGGGTTGCTACCCACAGCAGGGCTATGGAGCCTTCTTGGTAGCAAACAAAGAGGCCAACCCAGTCTTGCCCTCTTCCCTTTGTCTTATTTTCTTAAAGAAGCTGTCTCATTACCTTTTCAGTCCCTTGTGTACTTCCCCTCAACAGATGCTGGTAATTCTCACCCATTAAAACAGGAAAATAGTTCTCGAGCTGACGGGTGGAAGCTTGACTCTACTTTTTGGGGGTCTTGGTGTTTTTCTGGTTGTCTTTCAGTCACTGCTTGAGAGTCAATCTTGTTTCACCCAGCCTGGATGTTATAGTCCACTCTTTGGGTTCTTCTACTGGGCCTTTGACCCTGTTGGCATGAGTCCATCCCCACTCTGCAGTTCTCACGGCCGATTCGGTGGTGAGCAGTACCTGGAAGGGACCTTCCCCCTGAGGAGTCAGAGGCTGATCTCTCCATGACTTGATCATCACCCATTCCCCAGGATAATATTATGGATTCTGAAATCCAGGGTGGTAGTTTGAGGAACTGCCCTTTTATGTCTTAGCCCTTCTAAGGTTTGTGCTATAGACATAACCTATGTCTTGGCATTGGCTTCCCCTTCCTCATAGGTGACAACGCTCTGGGGTGAGGTCAGGATGGGGAACCCAAAAATCATTTCATAGGGTGACACCCCCAGATTGGACTGGGGTTGGGGTCTAATCTTTAATAAGGCCAAAGGGAGACATTTTATCCATGACATTCGGGTTTCAATCATTAGCTTAACTAGAGCTCTTTTCAGAGTTTGATTCATTCTCTCAACCCGAGTGGAACTCTGTGGATGCCATGGAGTGTGTAATTCCCATTATACTCCCAGGGCCTGAACAACTTTCTACAATATCTTTAATGTGAAATGAATTCCCAGTCTGAATCAATCCTGTTTGCCATTCCATATCGGGGAATGATTGATTCTAGAAGTGTTTTACTCACAACATTGGCATTGGCTTTCACAGTTGGTACCACCTCTACCCAATGAGTCACATGATCTACTATCACTAGCAAAAATTTCCACCGTTGTACCAGGGGAAACTCAGGAAAGTCTACTTGGATGTTTTGGAAGGGCCTTAAGGCTAGTTCTCACCCTCCTCTGGGTGTTTTCATCATTCTTTTATTATTAATTCTTGACATATCCACACTGTTCAGTCACTTTATTAGCCATTCTGAAAATTCCTATGCAGCCCTAGTCCCTTAGAAATTGATCACTTAGTGCTTGTGTACCCCAATGTGTTGTTCCATGTATGCCTTCTAGCATTTTTCTGGCAAAGGGTTTATTCCACATTTGCCTCCCATCTGCTAATCTCCACTTCCCTTCGTTATCTTTCTTGGGTCCTGTTTTAAGGAGTTATTCCTCTTCTGTCCCACCGAGTACAGAGAATTTTTGCCTTTCTCTCATGAGGCTTAATGCTGTCATTACTTTTTCTGTCTCTGATTGAGTTCCATTTTTAGCTTCTAAATCTGCTAAATTGTTCCCTGGTACCTCTCAAGCTACCCCTTTCTGATGTCCTTTAACATTCACCTCTGCTATTTCTGGCAATTGCAAGGTTTCTCATACCTCTGAAAAAGTTTTATGAGAATCAGTCCCTTTCCCTTTGAATTTAATAGCCCCTTCTCTTCCCAAATTTTTCCAAAGGTATGCAGCACTCCCAAATCATATTTTCAGTCTGGATGTATTTTTCCGCTTTTCTGTGCTAATATTTCCAGAGTTCGTTTTAGGGCACACAACTCCCACGCTTGGTCTGACTAGTTGGAAGGGAACTTGCTCTCTTCTATGGCCAACAATCCTTCATCCACTACAGCGTACCCCGATAGCCTGTGCTCCTTTATTACCCGTGAAGATCCATCAATGTACAATTGTTTTCCACCTTGGAGTGGTTGATCTGTTAGGTCCTCTCTTCCTTTAGTTTGATAGTTTATAACCTCTAGGCAATTATGTATTGGTTCCTCATCTGGTTCTCCATACAAAAAATGGCCAGGGTTGAGTTGGTTATTCACGATTAGCTCTAAATCACTATTTATTAAGATGGCTTCATACTTTAGCACTTGGGATTCAGTGAGCCATTTCTCAGCCTTTTGGCTTAAGATATTTCTAACTTAGTGAGGGATGTATACTTTCAATTTTCTCCCAAAGGTTAATTTTTTGCTTTCTGCTATGAGTACAGCAGTTGCTGCCACAGCCTGAATGTAGGTTGTCCACCCCTGGCTGACAGGGTCTAGTAATTTATATAAACAGGGCACTGATTTCCTGGATCCTGCCAAGGCTTGGGCTAACACTCCATGTGCTACTCCTCTTTCTACATCTACAAACAGATAAAAGGTTTTGTCTAAGGCAGAAAGACTCAGTGCCAGTGCACTGACTAATTTTTGCTTTAAAGCCTCGAACTTTGGTTCATTGTCTTTTCCAACCTAATCTCTTCTTCTACTAGCTTTTCATACAAGAACTTGATGGCCTGCATGTATCCTTCAATCCATAGCCTAAAATATCCTAAGAGGCCTAAAAACCTTCTGACTTCCCTCTTTGTTTTTGGCTGTGGGAGTGAGACTATGCCCATAATTGTTTCAGGGTTCAGCTGCCAGCTCCCTTGACAAATCACATCTCCTAGGTATTTTACTTCCCATTCTACAAATTTGAGTTTCCCTTTTGATACCCAAAGTCCTTGGTCCCCAAGAAAATTTAACAACACTATCATGGATTCCCAAACTTCTTTTTCTTCCTGTCCTGAGAGAAGCAAATAATTTACATATTGGATGAGCTTTATCTCAGGTTTGATGGAGAAGAGTTGTATTCCCCTAGGGTTTGACCAAACAGGTTTGGGGATTCAGAAAACCCTTGGAGTGATCTAGTCCACCAAAGCTGTTGCTTCCTCCCAGAATTGGGGTCTTCCCATTCAAAGAATGGGAAGACCCCAATTCTGGGAGGAAGCAACAGCTTCCCCAAAGGTGAATATATCCCTGCTTTTCTCTGCCAGTGGACACACCCAAAAAGGATCTTTTAGGTCTATCACACTGAACCACCGGTGTGATGGGGGGATATTACTTAGTAGTGTATAGGGGTTAGGCACTACTGGGTAACAATTCACTGTTCTTTTGGTTACTTCTCTTAAATCTTGAACAAGTCTGTAAGTCCCATCTGACTTCTTTACTGGTAATGTGGGTGTATTATGGGGGGACATACATGGTTCTAAGGTCCTGTTCTGGATTGTCAAGCAAATTGCATTCTATTTACCATCTGAATGGCAGTTGTCTTCTGTTAAGTGGGCAGTTTTCCTTATCTCTTCCACAACCAGAGAGACATCTGCTGATAACAGGCTATTGAATGTCACTGTATGACTGATAAGAACTATAGCATCCCACTGGGAGATGCTCCACCCAGAGGGGAGAGCCAAGCATTGTACCCTGATGCCATGCTGCTGCATCGAGTGCACTTCACTCCCCTGAGAGCGGGGGGGGGGGAGGCTGCCGCGGCTAGCTTGGAGCACAGCAGCAGCTAGCAGCTAGGGGCACTACCCGGATGCGTCAGGGAAGTCTGGGCAGCGCCTTCGACAGAGGCAGCAGTATCGAGAGGAGCGGCAAAAGTGGAGAAGCCAGAGAGAAAAGAGGGTCTTAACTCGCCTGGTGTAGTCCAGAGATTTATTGTCTCATTGTCTCCAGGGAATCCAGGCGGGAAAAGGCAAGGAACAAAGAGCAACAGCAGTATATGAAGGGGGTGTAACATAGGTACAAGAACCAATGGGGGAAACTGAGGAGGGGAATTGAACATAACTGACATGGACAAGAAGTAATGATATAAAAGCTAGGGAGGGGCTCGAGGCACCTGCCAAATCACTTTCTGAGGAAGGGAGAAGTTTCTGGAGAAATGGGCAGGGCCCCGGGAGATGGACAGGGCTCTGGAGGAGGGGAAAATGTAACAAGTGGGGTGGTTGCTAAGGGAACGGGGGTGGAGACAAGGGCTTGGCAGCTTTATCAGAACAGGAGGGAACCAACTCAGGGAGAGGGGGAAACCAGGGCTGAACCATCAACATAGGCTTAGGGATGCAAAATGGGGAGAACATTATAAGATGGGGAGAACGGAG
>NC_066338.1:3590843-3621483 GCF_022539315.1 Serinus canaria
TTGCAGCTTTATCCCCCATGTGAGGAGCCACGTTGGGAAGAACCCTGTTCCCCATGATCCATGCTGGGAAGACACCTGTACCGTTTCCTGACCCTGCCAGTGACATGATATGGGATTGAAGAACATGAAGGTCTGGCCGTGGTGTGACATTACATTCACTCCCACCTCAGGTCATTGCCAGGGGCAGGAATGGGACTCTCTCTCTCTCCCTGAGGAGAAGAGTATCCTTTCCAGACAGGGGGAAATACATGGCCAGGAAGAGCCAGCAGTTGATGTTGTAGTTTTCCCTGTAAATAGTTTTTCTTATTCCTTCTGTTATCAATATTGTTTCTGTTCCTGTTTGATCTTTATTTTGTTTCTCTTTCCAATAAATTGTTCTTATTCCAGCCTGGGATCTTTGCCTTTTGTGCTTTCCATGGGAGGTGGGAGGGCAGCAAGGGCATCGTGGTTTTAGCGGGAGCAGGAAAGTGAGGAGCTCCATTCTTAAACCCCACCTCATGGAAACCAAGCATCCCAGCCCTGGTTGCCATGGCAACAGCCTTGGGAGCAGGTCCCTGGCTGGGGCTGTGGGAACCTCTTCCCTCTGGTGCCCCGGGACAGGACTGGAGGGAACAGCTGCAGCTGAGTCGGGGCAGGCTTAGGTTGGATCTCAGGGAAAGGTTTTTCCCCAGAGGCTGCTGGGGCCCTGCCCAGGCTCCCCAGGGAAGGGTCCCAGCTCCAGGGCTCTCTGAGCCCCAGCAGCGTTTGGACAGCGCTGCCAGGCCCAGGCTGGCATTGTTGGGGTGTCCTGTGCAGGGCCAGCAGTTGGACTCGAGGATCCTGATGGGTCCCTCCCAACTCAGCCAGTTCTGTAGTTCTGGGATCCCATGAGCCTGGGGATAGGACTGCCAATGGTTGCCATGGCAACGGGCTCTGGCTGCAGGCCTGAGCTGGTGTCCATGGCAACCACCCCTGGAATGGGGTCTCCATGGAGCTGCCAAAGGACTGAGCATAGCAACAGGGGGCTGGTGATGGTTGCCATGGAAACTGACCATAGCAACAGGGGGCTGGTGATGGTTAACTGCTGATGATCAGATTTGTCACAGGCCCTCAGAGGGTTTCCATGGGGACCTTCCAAGAGTCTCCAGGCTGTTCAAGAGCTGGAATGTCACAGGCAGAGACAGGGGCTCCATGGAGACCTCCCAGGGCTTTCTGGGGATGGTAAAGAGCTGTGTGGTCACAGGCAGTCACAGCCATTCCATGGTGACATTCCAGGGGACCCTGGGCTGCAAAGGCACCGATCTGTCACAGGCACTCACGGGGGCTCCACGGTGACATCCCAGGAGTCCCCAGGCTGCCAAGGAGCCGGGATGTCCCAGACATTCACAGGGGTTCTTGTCATGGGCACAGTGGGAGCTTCAGGCAAAGGCTTTATTTCTTTATCAGAGAAACTCCTGTTGACACATAAGATGGAGAAATGACACCCAATAGCCACCATGGATCCTCAAACCCCTGCAGGGCCCCTAGACTTCTAAAATTCCTTCTAAGAGAGGAGACTGGGAGCTGCTGCATTCTATTTCAGCCCAAGACTTTGTCAAAGGTATAATAGATTGGACAGGTGGAACTGAATGTTTATGCAATTTTTCCCACTGGATTAATAATGGAATACCAGATATATTTACATAATTACAGCTCTGATTGATTCTGATCATGGGAGGGGCTGAAGGGTGGTTTCATAGAGGCTGGAGCTTTTCTTCATAGTGGATGCAAGCATGACAAGGAAATAATGGCAGCAAGTGCAGCTGGGAAGGCCCAGAGCAAGCATGAGGAGAAAGGAATTTCCCTGACAGGATTAGCCTGTAAGGTTTATTTAAACCTGAGAATAAATTTTTGGAAAGAGTTATTTAGTCCATAGTACATGAGCTATAACAATTATTAGAATATTCTGCTCTATGAATCAATTTTGAAGTCAAGAGGGCCCTGCTGGTGTGGTTGGAGCCCATTGCAGGCAGAGCCTCCCACTCCAGCAGGAACTGCCTTTCCTGTGCCATGAGCAGGGCAGGTCCCACTGCAGGAAAAGCCCCAGGCCAGCCCCAGCACAGGGAAGGCCTCGGGCACAAGGGCAGAGTGCTGTGCTGGGAGCTGTGCCAGGGAGAGCCTGAGGCACCAAAGGCACCTTGACAGCAGCAGCTGCTGGCAGGGCATGGCCAGAAGCCTCCCTTGGCACCCCGGGCTGGTGGGCACCACTGCAGAGCTGCTGCCTCAGGGCTCATTTCTGGCTGGGCTCTGAAAAGCCACTTCTGCTCCAGGAGCCTGACTGGGAAGCCACTGGCCCCAGCACCTTGGGGACAAGATATTAATGACAAAACCCTTCATGCCAGCAGAGACAAGGCAGGGGCAGAGCAAAGGGCAGAGCCAGGCCCAGGGCCAGGGCTGCCATGGTGATGGCTGTGAGGTCACTGCCCCTGCAGCAGCCTGGCTGCCCTGAGCAGACATTCTGGCCAGAAGTGTTGTGAGGGCACCCAGCACATCAGAGAACCCACACAGCAGGAATTCCATCCTTGGGGATGGGAGGGTTTCACTGGGTCAGGCTGCGCAAAGCTCCTGTTCTTGGAGAATTCCTGGGATGAGGAATCCACTACTCTGGAAGAAAACAGTTGCAGTTTTTTGCCACTCTCATCACTGTAAAATATTTCCTCCTTCTGACAAATGTAAATCCACCCCCATGCAGTTAAAAGATACTGACCCTTCTTCTGTCACTGCAAGATTTAGGAGAAAATAACTTTGATCTCTATTTTTCCATTTTCACAGACCTTGGAGAGGACCCAAAAATCTCCCAAGATTGGGTTTGGAGGCCTCATCACAGAACCAGCAGGGACAGGCTGAGGACTCTGGGTTCCTTGATGTGGAGACTGAGGACAGAACAGGAGTAGCCTGGGAGGGATTGAAGGGTGGTTCCAGAGAGACTGGAGTTTTTCTTCATTGTATAAAACAGCCAGAGAAAGAAATAATGGCACCAAGGGCAGCTGGAGAGGCCCAGAGTGGACATGAGGAGAAAGAAATTTCCCTGCCAGGGCAGAGCTGTGGTGCAGCACATCCCCAGAAGGAGCCTGGAGCAGCCCAAGGCTTTGTGTGGGCAGGCAGAGGCAGGCAGGAGGCAGAGCTGTCAGCAAAGGAAGGGGCCAGCCAGGTGGGGCAGCCGGGGGATGAGCACAGCCTGCAGGGACAGAGGCCAGGGCAGGGACACCGTAGGACAGCCTGGGCTGCACAGGGCACAGGGATGGGCAGCAGCTGCAAGGCCCTGACAGAGCCAACTTGGGCAGCACTTTGGCCATGGCTGCTGGCCCTGGGCCTGAGGCCACGAGGGGACAAGTGACCCTTGCAGCCCTGGGGCCTCATTGCCTCCTGTCCCTGCTCAGCAGCCTGGAAGGGGCCACCCCATGGTCCTGCCCCTGGCATTGCCCATCCCCACATGCCAGTGCCCATCCCGGGAAGAGCCCTGAGCAAGGAGGGAGGGACAGGATCTGCCTTGCCAGGGGCTGGGGCTCAGGCCTTGGCCCTTTGCATTCCTGAAACACATCCAGGTGTGCTCAGCACCAGAGACACCTTTGCCTTGCTTGTCCCCACCTGTCACCACTGCCTCCAGTGTTCTGCTCTAGCTGGAACCTGGGGACACTTTCTCAGTTGTGTCCCTGACAGGGATCTCTTCAAAGTACAAGAAACTTCAGTGTTTTCATGTAAGTGAGTTCTTGAGGGTTTTGTGACATCACTGAGGGGGTTGTGACATCACAGAGCTTGATGTGAGATTACAGAGTAGGATGTGAGGCCACAGAGTACGGTGTGAGGCCATAGAGAAGAGTCTGCCATCATAGAGGGTGGCTCTGTGGCATCAGAGACTCGGTTGTGACATCACCTTGTGCTTGTGTACAATTGTAGAGTAGGCTTTGACATCACAGAACAGATTGTGACATCACAGGGTGACTTTGTGACATCAGTCTTCTGTGTTATCACAGCACTGCTCTATGAGACCACAAGATGACATAAAGTTGGCTCTGTGACATAACAGGGGCTCTGTGACATCACAGGGACAGCATGACTTCAAAGGGGGCTCTGTGAGTTCACACAGAAAGCTGTATGACATCATAGAGGGCTATGTGACATCACAGGGGCAATGTGACATCACAGGAGGCTGTGTGGCATCACAGGGGCTGTGTGAGGTCACTGGGGAGGTCACTCTGCCCTGTCCCTCCTCACAGCCCCCCCAGAGAAGTCCAACCCTGCTCGTGCCCAGCAGGGTCCCCTGTCCCCCCGGGTCTCCCCGCCCCCGGTGCCGCAGCCTCCCCCAGAGGATGTTCCACCAGATCGACCCCAGAGCCGGACACGGGGACGGGGGGACAGGGCCATGGGGGATGGGACAGGGGGACAGAGATCCCCTGGCCGGGTCCCCATGTCCCCCAGGGCCGGAGCCTGGGCCAGGGGTCCTTCACCCTGTTCCAACAAGGGCTTGAGAGCACTGAAAAAATCCCCGGCAAGGGATCAGCAAAAACCAGATTTAATATTAAGGGACAGCAGGACAAAATTCCTTGGCAGGCGTGACTCTGCTCTTGACTGGACACTTCAGGCACAGCAAGGAAACAAAGCAACAACAAAACCAAACATAACCAGGCAATCCAACCAGAAATGAACTGAGAACTGTCCCTGAGTGTGTGTGACAAAAGGACAGTGAGGGCAAGGATAAAAGGAATAAAGAGATAAAAGCTTAACAGAGCTCAAACTTAACAGGTCTTAACTTACACCTTAAGCTTAACTGATACCTTAAATGTCACAATTTAGCCAAAACCCGCACCTAACAGTATTTAACCTAACTTATAACCTATGATTTTGCAATTTAACAGAGCAAAAACACTTACAATATTTAACTTACCTGATAACTTCTATTAAAAGTATCAACTTAGCAAAAGAACAACTCTTAGAAGCATTTAACTTCACTTAGACCTTGTGATTTAACCTTCCCTACAGGCCTGACTGACTCAGCTCTCCAAGGCCCTCAGACCCCTCAGAGAGCAGCATTTCTGCCCCATTTCCCCAGCACAGGCACTCCTGTGTGCACACAGACACACAGAGTCAGAGCAAGGCACCTGTGAGAAATTCCCCTGAGGGCAGGGAATGCTCCCTGTGGATGCTTTGGCATCTCCCCAGCAGGCCAAGGGTTGAGCCTGGAGCAGTGGGGGATCGGCCCAGGCTCTGTCGCTGTCCAGGATCCCCGAGTGCAGCAAACGGGAGAGTTCCCGGCTGGGAGAGGCCCCACCCAGAGGGAGTCGCTGGCCCAGGAGAGCTCCAAGGGCTCCTTTTGGAGCGCTGTGTGCAGGGCCCCACGAGAGGGGCTGCAGTCCCAGCAATGGCTCATCCTGGCCACACTTGGCACCAGCAGCTTTCTTTGGCACTGTGAGAACAGGGATGTTGTGCCACGGAGGGAACACAAACAGTTCCCAGGGCTGCTCCCAAAGGAAGCAGGAGCTGTTTGGGCAGCAGCAGTGCCTGGAGCAGACAGTGTTTGTGATGAGCTGAGAGGAGCTGAGCCCAGGGGCTGCTGGCCAAGGCCCAGGCCCAAGGAGCATTTCTGAGCTGGCAGGGCGGGCTGAGAAGGGGAGGGGGGAATGCAGCAGCACAGGGCCATGGAACCAAGGGAGCAGTGTGACACTGTGGGGTCCTGTGAGACCAAGGGACCAGTGTTACACTGCGGGGCCTCATGGAATCTTGGAGAGCGCTGTGACATTGCTGGGCCTCATGGAACCAAGGAGACCATACTGACACGGTGTAGCTCCATGGAATGTAGGGATCATTGGGACACTTTGAGGCCCCATCGAACCAAGGGTCCATTGTGACACCGCCGGGACTCATGGAGCCAAAGGTCCTGTGTGACATTGCAAGGCCTCATGGAATCATGGAGACACCATTTAGACACTTCACAGCCTCATGGAACCAAGGAGACCATTGTGACACTGCGGGGACTTATGGAATCCTGGAGACCATTGTGACACTGTGGAGCCAAAGGAGACCATTGTGACACTGCGAGGATTCATGGAACCAAGGGGCCATGGTGACATTGTGGAACCCCATAGAACCAAGGGTTCATTTTGACACTGCACGGAACCAAAGCTCCAGGGTGACAGAGAGGGGCCTCCTGTCATCAATGGTCCATTATGACACTATGGAGCCAAAGAAGACCACTGTGACACCACAAACCCCCAGGGTCCAAAGGTCCATTGTGACATTGCAGGGCTCATGGTACAGAGGCATCACGTGACATTGTGGGGCCTGGGGAACCATGGAGACCATTGTGACACTGCAAGGCCACATGGCATCGGTGGGACAATTGTGACACTGAGGGGCCCCATGGAATCAAGGGATCATTGTGAAAATATGGGGCCCCATAAAGCCAAGGGAACACAGAACAAGTCTGGCTGGTTTGGCTTTCCGGGGGCCACCCAGCTGGTCCAACTGACCTTGGCGTGTTGAGGGTCACTTCTCATCTGCTACTGAAACACTAGGGTTCCATGCTTTCCTCGCCATGGAAAAGAACTGTCCTTCTCCTCCTGGCACCCATGGTAAGAATTGGGATTTCACCTCTAAATTTCCTTATATCCAGGGATTCTTCCAATAGGAATATTGCCAGGACAAGTCTGGCTGGCAGTGGTTTCACAAGGGTCACCTCCCATCTGTCCCCAAAACACTGGGGAAGGCTCTGTGCTTTCCTTCCTATGGGAAAGAACTCTTCTGCTTCTCCAGGTGCCCATGGCCAAAAGCTAGGCTTCCACCTCCAAAATTCCCTAAATCCAAAGACTGCTCCCAGACAAAATCTGCCATTCCTGACAAGTCTGGCTGGCCTTGGCCTAGTGAGGCTTTCACCTGCTCTCCAAACACTGGGGCTCTGTGCTTTCCTTCCTATGGAAAAGAACTCTCCTTCTCATCCAGGTGCCCATGGCCAGAACTGGGGTTCCACCTCCAACATTCCCTGTTGTGAGAGACTGGAGGAGATTGTTGGCTGGAAACATTTCATGTGGGGGGGGAGGAAGGGGCAGGTCCAGCCTTGCCCTGCCCTGGAACCCCAGCACTGCCCTGCCCTGGAACCCCAATCTCCCCAGAGCCTCTATCCCAGCCCAGCAGTGTCTGCCAGTCCCTGGCACAGCACAGGCAATGCTCCACAGCCACCTCTGGAGCCCCAGCCCAGCTCCTGAGGGACCAAATGAGCCCAAGTCCCACCTGGGGGAAGGGCGCAGGAAGACCAAGGGCTATTTAAGGCTGACCACAAGGCAAGCACACATCTTGACCCTGCATCCTCTTGGAATTTCCATCTGAACACCGCTGGAATGCAGGAGTTGGTAGCTTTTGTATGCCTCTCTAAATAATTCCTGGTGCCTCGCTAAATAATTCCTGCTTTCCTTGGAGAAGGAGCTGCCCGAGACACAGAGGGATGTTCATTTATTGTCAGCCTACAAACCCAAGGGAAGGCACAGCTCCATCAAATGCAAAAGTCATTCTTCTGCTGGATATTAAATCCACTTTCCACAGCAGACAGTCTCAGAGCAATAGAAAACACCTTCTGTGCCCAGCACAGATCCCAAGGTCTCCCCAAACCCTCCCTGCCCTGATTCTGACCAGATTTGCTCCTTGCACACACGAGTCAACTGGTAAAATTCAGGAGCTTCCTCCATGCTCAGAGAGAGGAAAAGAGAGAAAGGGGATGAAGAGCTCTCCTGTGCAGAGCCAAGGTCCAAGTGCAGCCCCTGCAGTGAGAACCACAACTCATCAGGTTTGTGTCCTTTGGGGGTCAGGAACTGGTGGGACTCAGAGGCACAGAAAGTTTCTCTTCATGGCCAACAGACCATGGTTGAACTGGACACAATTTAATAACAATCACGCTCTTCCCTGAGCTATGTGCAACGTCCCAGAAGTGTCTGATGAATCCACCATCCACAGGTGATTTCCACACTGAAATTAATTTTAGACAAAGGTGGTTCTGGGTTAGATATGAACACAATTAAATTCTTCTATCAGGATGCTCATCCTGGAGTGGGGGCAAAACAGCCTGAACAATTCCTGATTTGCAAAGCTGTCAGTGGTGGATGGAGAAGGGAGGTCAGGCTGCTTTTGATGTTGAGGAAATGCTGAAACCAGCCTGACTCATTCCATCTCCTCCTGTCCTGGCTGCTCTCCCCTCTTTCCCCTTCCACCCATTGGCTTTTGTCTCCCACCAGCCCACCCGGGGAAGAGCCTGGCTCTGTGTTCTCCATCACCTCCTGGCTGGCACTGCCAGGCTGGGATGTGGAGCCCCTCAGCATTCCCTGGTGCAGGCTGGACAAGCCCAGCTCCCTCAGCCTCTGCTCACAGCCCAAGGGCTCCAGCCCCACCTTGGAGGCCCTTCCCTCACTCTGCTCCAGCTACCAGACATCTTTCCTGCCCTGGGGAACTCAAACCAGGCCACAGTGACCTGGATAATCCATGTCCTTGGTGTCCTGGTCACACAACCCTGGCCCCTTGTCCCCATGTCAGGCTCTGGGGTGGATCCTGTGGAATATCCTTTGGTGGAGGCTGTGGCTCCAGGTGGGCCGGGGGGATCCCAGGGGACAGGGACCCTGCTGGGCATGGACAGGCTTGGACTTGTTGGGAGAAACTGTGAGGGGGAGCTGGGGGAGAGTGACCAATCCAGTGATCTCACACAGCCCTGCTGGGATGTCACACAGCCTGCTCTGTGATATCACAGCCTTTTCTGTGATGTCACAGACCATGATCTGATGTCACACAGCTGGTCTCTGCTGTCACAGCAGAGTCTGTGATGTCATAGTCTGCTCTGTGATGTCAGACCTCTGCCCTGTGATGTCACAGCTGGCTCTGTGATGTCACAGAAGCAGTCTATGATGCCATGGCTGCTTGATGACCTCACATAACCCTCTCTGTGATGTCATAGCCCACTCTGTGACCCCATGTTACCAGATGATCAATTGTCTCCACCAGATGAGCTGACACCTGGAGCTTGTTCTCCAAAACCCCAGGCCTATGGAAACCACACCATGCCCATTGTGTGAGAAGGGGAACTGGAAGTTCACCAGCCTCAGTGTCCTGCCAGCTCAGCCAGCCCCACTGGAACATTGGGGTCCACGAGCACCAGGGACCACCAGAGAGACCCCCAGGACAGAAGGGCATGGGTAAAGGGGAGGGGAAATATGTTAATGATTTTGGGGAAATGATTATCACATGTGTTAAAAAGAATAGAAAATCACCAAATTTCGATGACACCGAGCTGGGTGTGAGTGTGGATCTGCTGGAGGGTAGGAGGGCTCTGCACAGGGCCCTGGACAGGCTGGATCCAGGGCCCAAAACCAAGGTCAGGTTTAACAAGTCCAAGTGCTGGGTCCTGCACTTTGGCCACAACAACCCCTGCAGCACTACAGGCTGGGGACAGAGTGGCTGGACAGCAGCCAGACAGAAAGGGACCTGCAGGGACTGATGGACAGCAGGTTGCACATGAGGCAGCAGTGTGCCCAGGTGGCCAAGAAGGCCAATGGCTCCTGGCTTGGATCAGGAATGGTGTGGCCAGCAGGAGCAGGGCAGTGATTCTTCCCCTGTGCTGGGCACTGGTTGGGCAGCACCTCTAGTGCAGTGTCCAGTTCTGGGCCCCCAATTTAAGAAGGACATTGAGGGGCTGGAGTCTGTCCAGAGAAGGGCAACAAGGCTGGGGAGGGGTCTGGAACACAAGTCCTGTTCAGAGCCACTGAGGGAGTTTGGGTTGTTTATCCTGGAGAAGGCTCAGGGAACACAAAGGCAGTGTCAGGGCACAAGTTGGACTTGATGATCTCCAAGGTCTTTTCCAGCCTTGCTGTTTCTTGGATTCTCTGAAACCACCCTTGGAGCAGTTGCAGGATGAGCCCTGGGCCTCCCCTTCACAAGCTCCAGCAGCCCAGCTCCCACAGCTTCTCCTGCCAGCCCCAAAGCCCATCCTGTCAGTCCTGCAGAGCCTCTGCAGCTCCTCCTCATTGCCCCAGAACAGGGAGCCCCAGAGGCAGACACAGCAGCCCAGATGTGCCCCCCTGGCCTGAGGTGCCTCTGGCAAGGGAGCAGCAGGAGGCACTGCAGGAGCCTGCAGACAATTCCTGCAGCACTTGTAGGATGATCCTGCTCCCCAAGGGACATTCCCATGGTGCCAAGTTCGGAACTGGAATGGGCAGTGAGGCCAGAGAGGGAAGGGCAAGCAGGGATGGGCTGTTAGCAGGGCAGGGGACAACAATGGGCAAGACAAAGATATTTCCACTAGCAATGAGAAAGCAAAGGTGAAACCAAGGAAATGCTCAGGGCAGTTTGGGGGTGGCTGCCAGGCAGCCCTGGCTCTGAGCAAGTGTCTGAAGTGGGACAGGAAACTCCCAGCTGATGGGAACAAACTTTCTGTCTGACTGCAGAGGCCAGGACAAAGCTGAGTGGTTTCCCTGCTGTCCCCCAGCCCTTTCTGGCCCCAGGGGCTGATGGCATTTGTGCTCCCTCAGGTTCATGTCCCCACACCAACAGCATGGGGGTGCTCCCCCTGCTCTGTGCAATGCAAACAGGGGCTCCTGAGCCAGTGCTGCCGTGTCTGTGCCTGCAAGGATGAGGCACCTGTGTGAGCTGGGGGAGAGGCCAGGGCTGCAGAGGGGGGATGTTGTTGGCAGCTCCATGAGGACACTCTGGGATGCTGCCCTGGGCTGTCCAGCACAATGGGGATGTACCAGCCCCTGCTCTGCTGCTCCTTCCCATCTCCCCAGGGCCCTTGCAGAGCACCAGCCATGCTGTTTGCCCCCAGCCTGCCCACGGCCACCCTGGGGCTGCTCATGGGGGTTTTCTGTGCTGAGCATTGGCCTGGGTGTGTTCTTGAGAGAGCCTGGGCAAGGAGCCTGGAGCCCCCAGGGCCTGGCCTGAGGCATCAGTGCTGTCCCAGCAGTGCCCATGGCCTGTCCTTGCTGCAGTCATGGCACTGCCACCCCCAGGGCTGTGCCCAGCCCCAAGAGCACTCAGGCCCTACAGCAACACCAGGGCCACCAGGGCAGCGGGGCAGGGCCACGGGAGCAGCACTGGAAACACCAAGTGCTGCTGCTGCTGGGCACAGCTGCTGTGCCAGCACTGATCTGCCCCCAGCTCTGCACACAGACATTGCTGCTGCAGCTCCAGAGAAGGCAACACAAGGGCATCTCTGCAGAAAACTTTGCTGGGAGATCCTTTAGTTCCTTCAAAGCCACCGAGAGTGCAGCCCCTCATTGACACAGTCTGTGGCCACAGAGATAATGAAGAGAAACAAAATGAGAAATTGCATGGAAAATGACATTTCTTCATAGACAATAGGAGTGAACTAAAACAAAGGAAAAAACCCCACAACGAAAGCAACAAGAAGTATCAAAGGTGACTTTTATTACAAGGGGTTTGCAGAAATTGGCCAGCAGTTTAATGTTCCTAAAAGCATCCAGTCATCAGTCTCCTCACAGCAGCTTTGAGCTCCTGGTTCCTCAGGCTGTAGATGAGGGGATTCAGGGCTGGAGGCACCACCGAGTATGGAATTGACAGGACCAGATCCAGGGATGGGGAGGAGATGGAGGGGGGCTTCACATAGGCAAATGTGCCAGTGCTGAGGAACAGGGAGAGCACAGCCAGGTGAGGGAGGCAGGTGGAAAAGGCTTTGTGCTGTCCCTGCTCAGAGGGGATCCTCAGCACAGCCCTGAAGGTCTGCACATAGGAGAAAACAATGAACACAAAACAACCAAAATTAAAACACACACTAACAGCAAGAAGCCCAAGTTCCCTGAGGTAGGATTTGGAGCAGGAGAGCTTGAGGATCTGGGGGATTTCACAGAAGAACTGGCCCAGGACATTGCCATGGCACAGGGGCAAGGAAAATGTATTGGCCGTGTGCATCAGAGCAGTGAGAAAGCCCCTGGCCCAGGCAGCTGCTGCCATGTGGGCACAAGCTCTGCTGCCCAGGAGGGTCCCGTGGTGCAGGGGTTTGCAGATGGACACGTAGCGGTCGTAGCACATGATGGTCAGGAGATAAAATTCTGTTGTGATGAAGAACAGGAAAAAAAAGAGCTGTGCAGCACATCCTGTGTAGGTGATGTTCCTGGTGTCCCAGAGGGAATTGTGCATGGCTTTGGGGACAGTGGTGCAGATGGAGCCCAGGTCAGTGAGGGCCAGGTTGAGCAGGAAGAAGAACATGGGCGTGTGCAGGTGGTGGCCGCAGGCTACGGCGCTGATGATGGGGCCGTTGCCCAGGAGGGCAGCCAGGGAGATGGCCAGCAAGAGGCAGAAGTGCAGGAGCTGCAGCTGCCGCGTGTCTGCCAATGCCAGCAGGAGGAAGTGGCTGATGGAGCTGCTGTTGGACATTTGTTCTGTCTTGGCATGGGGATCTGTAAAAAAAGGAATCATGGAATAGTTGGGTTTGGAGAGGACTTTAAAAGTCCCAGCACGGCTTGGGGGCACTTTCCCCCCACTGCCTGCCCAGGGCTCTGCTGCCTGGAGCTGTCCCTGCCAGCAGCTGCTTCCCTGTGCCCAGGGCTGGGCCCTGCCCGTGCTGCCAGAGCCCAGCCCAGCCTTGGGGCTCAGCTCTGCCCTGCAGACCCCTCCAAGCTCTGGCACTGCCCAGGGGCAGCTCTGGCTCTGCAGGCTCTGATGGCAACGTCAGAACAACCCTGAGGAGGCTGGAAAAGTGATGCTGATGCTGCCCCTACGAGGCCCTGTGCTGATTTCTGTCACTGCCTGGTTTATAAACATCTGAGAGAAAATTTTTTATTTTTTTCAACCTGAACAGAGAGATGAATATCTTTGTGTAGTTTCCCATCCAGGTAACCCAGAGGAGTAGATTGAAAAAACAGGATTTGCCCTTTTATGAAGCCCCTGCCTTGCTGTGCTCCCTGTATAATCTACTTGGAATTGTTCTGCAGGTAAATGTTATGCTGGGAGCAGTCTTGAACAATGCGGTATCCTCACCACACAAGGAGAACACTTCCAAGCCTTACCGGCTCTTTCCTCCCACCCAGATCTTGTCCCCCAGTGCTGGGAGCAGCTGCCAGGGCTGGCTGAGAGCTGTCCCTGGCAAGCAGCAGAGTCCCTGCCCCAGCACAGCGCCCTGGGCTGCAGGACCCTGCTCTGCAGGACAGCCCTGGGCACCCCTGGCTGCTCTGCACAAGAGAGAATCAGAGAATGTACTCACAGGGTCTGCAGGCATTGGGATGTTGCTGCTTTAGGAGATGGCTCCAGGAGCTGCAGCTGCATTGTCCTGCAGCCAGAGGTTCCTGTGCCAAGGGCTGGCAGTGATTGTGCCCAGGCACTTCTCAGCACCTTCCCAGCCCTGACTGAGTGAAGCTCTCTGTGCCTCTGTGCTGTGCCTAGGGTGGCTGCAGGCAGTGCCCCAGCTCTGCTGGACTGGGAGAAGAGCTGCTCATCAAAAGAAATGTGCTTTTTAAGCTCTTCTTGGTTACCAGGAGCTGCCTCTGTGCCAGGAGCCGGGCCCAGCTCAGCAGCACAGACACAGCACAAGGACTTTAATGACCCCCTGGGGCTTTGTGCTGAGGCCCTGAACATCAGTCCCTGAGAGGGACTCTCCAGAACTCCAAGTCGGAATCCAACTCCAAAGTTTCTTGGACTTTTAATGGGTCCCAATGAGGGACACCACTGAGAAAGTGTCCCCAGGCCCCAGGCAGAGCAGAGAACTGGAGGCAGTGATGACAGGTGGGGACAAAGAGAAGCCAAGTCTTGGTGCCCTGGGGCACAGCAGGGTCTGTGCCACCAAGGGCTGGGAGGAGACACCTTGTCCTGAGGCACTGGGGCCTCCTGGCACAGCCCCAGCCAGGCTGGGCACTGTCAGCCCCTTGTCCTGCCCTCAGCATCCCCCCCTAGCCCACATCCCAGTGGCCTCAAGGATCTGCTGGAAGGAGTCCCTGGGGAGCCTTGCTCAGCAATGGCCCTGGGGGCTCCTGAATGCTCCCAGGGACTGCAGGTTTTTCAAAAGACTCTGGGTTTGCTTTTTGCCTTGGAGTCTCTGAGAGGTTTGTGCAATCATGGCCTCCAATTATCTGCTGTAATTAGTCCCTGGAGAGGCTTTGTCTGTAACAACATCCAGGGGGGCTCATTAATGCTTCAAGGTACTTCAGTTCTTTGAAAGCACTTGGTGTTTCCCTTTGGATACAGACTCTGGGAGAGCTTTGTGCAATCATGGCCCCAATTTTCTGCTTTAAGGAGTCCCTGGAGAGCTTTGTACTGACACTCAGTGGGGCTCATTAATGCTTTGAGATACTCAAGGTTTTTAGGATACTTTGGATTTTCCTTCCCACACTGAGTGTCTGAGAGGGTTTTTTTTCTGCAATCCTGGCCTCCAATTCTCTCCTCCAAAGAGTCCATGAGGAGCCTGTGTTGGAGAGGGACCTCAGTGGGACCCATTCATGCCTTGATACACTTTGAGGTTGTCCTCTGACTTTGACTCCTGGAAAGGTTTGTGCAATCTCCTCTCAGGCCCTGAGGTTCAGGGGCTCAGCTCCAAATGCACCACAGGGCTCATTAGAATCAGGCAAGTCCTGACTTGATTTCTCTCTGCTCTCGTGCAGTTCATCAGGAACATTGCCTTTTATAGTTATGGAGAAATATTTCAAAGAGCTTCTAAGAAATATGTATTCCTATTTTAAAGGGTGTCTTTCATTGCTGTTCTTATTATACAAGCGGTGATTGCAGCATTCTGTGATTGATATTGATCCTGGGATTCTCCTAAGAGGTCTGCCCATGTCAGAGAAGTTTTACCTTGAGAGCTGAGCCAGTATGGACAACCTTGCCCCACATTTCCCAACCCCATGTCAGAAATGATTTTTACTTTCAATAATTTAAATGGTTTATTAAGACATTATCAAAATACAACAGAAGACTGAATAAAGAGAAGGACACAGCACCGGGAGCAAAGGATTCAGGCACCATGTGCTCATCTACAAAATGGATGTTCTGTCTTTTATACCTCTAGCCCTTCCAAAGTCTTGTCAATCGACTCCTTCTTCACTGTCCAGTGGTGGAGATCACTGTCTTACACCTTGACTGGAGGTCATGTCGGATGAAGGGAGATGCGGACACCAGATGGTTCACCAACGAAACTCAGTTTATTGATCATATAGCTCTGGTTAAATACATTCTATAATGACCTCGTGAATATTGCAAAAGTAAAGCTCATTATTGGTCAGCTCCTAGGTCAACTCCTCCTAAATTGGCATTTCTGCAGCTTGCCTTGCTTATCTTTGCAGCTAGCTGGCTACGTGCAAATTCTCCTTTCTTCTTCTACTAGCTACATGCAGTTTCTAGCGGATTCTCCTTTCTCATCCTACTTTTTACCATATTTGTTACTTTTCATAGAGTTCCCACTTCTCAAGGATATCTTGCTTCTGTGGGCCTTTGTCTCGCACAATGCCCATTCATAATAAATCTATCTGACTGTGCCCTCTTTCTAGCAGCCAGGTCTGAACTACACTCTCCACATTTCCCCCGTTTTCTTTTTGAGCTAAAAGATGTGTTTTCCAGGTCTTTTCAATTGTATGCTGTATCATTCCCTGTATACAATTAAGGACACAAGGTAGTAACAGCAGAATAAACAAAATCACTCCCAGTAACCCTATAGCATAAATCACGACATTCCGTAACCATGGTCCCAAACCTAAACCTTTCAACCACTCATCAAGTCCAAGGCCCTCTTCTTCTTTTAATTTATGAAGTCCATCTCGAAGCTCCTTTATTTTAGTGTGAATTGAAACAGAGTGATCAGATAGATTCATACAACACATACCTTCAAATTCCTCACATCCATGACCTTGTGCTAAAAGCAGAAAATCTATAGCAGCTCTATTTTGCAACACAGCATGATTAACACTTTGCACATCTGTAGTCAGCATATCTAAAACTTCTGAGGTTTTGTTCAATTCCTCTCTAGCCCAACATCCTAGCTCCTTTGCTAAATTTAAAGCCCTGCTTGCTGCCATTGCAGGTAAAAGAGTAGACGTAACCACTCGTCTGAAATCACCCCAAAATGTTGGTGTTCCTACCTTGCTGCATTCTAAATCATGGATGCTGCGTCGTGACCTAGTGCTATTATGGCTCCATTGCATTAGTAATGACACATTAGGGTGAAATAAGGACAATTTTCCCAGATAGCAGGGTCCTCCTTGTGGTCTAGCTGGTACACCATTCCATGCTCGATCGCCACAAATCAAAAATATCCCTGGTGGCAGTTTTCGTGGTGTTTGAAGGCTATTACTATCACAATTTGTGTAAACCATACCTGTCACCTTGTCTAAACCTAGAGCAGAATTTAGGGTAGCCCAATGCTCCCTGTTCTGATCCCAATTTCGGTTATTTAATGGTACAAAACTAAACCAACCTCCCTGCGATGTGTTAGTCATACCAGCGTTTGCACATCCAAAAAGATCCAATTCCTCCGGAGGGGAAAGTAAGGAAGTATTCAATGACAAAACTATCTGACATTGATGGAAACCATCGTTCTGGTAGTTGTTATGCCCAGGGATAGAAGAGTTAATTCTAGTCATGTTATGAGAACACCAAGTCTGATTTTTCACTAGCCCACAAAACTCATTAGGGGACCATACAGGTAACCCTATCAAGCAGGTACGAAAAGGATTAGTTATTCCTCCTAGGCTTAAGCAGAGAGATGATTGATTGGTTTGATTGGCAATGGTAACCCATATGTTATTCCTTGGTGAATTGAACCGTGTTATCTCAGTAACTTGACCTATCCCAGTAAAGTATAGCAGCAAAAACAAAACAACACTGACAAACTTCATCATTTCCCCGGCGCCTCCTCTGTTTTTCTTTTACGGCGCCTTCTCTTTTTCTCTTTGAGCTTTACTGTCCCGAACCGTCTTATTTGTAAGCTGCGCAACGTTTCCAAGCAGTTGTCTAACGCTATATCTGGATCTCCTATAAAGGGTAATATTGAGGATTGAGTTAATGGCACCTGACTCCTGCACCTAGAAGCTATTATATAAGAAGTTCTAACAGCATCTATTCGTTTCCTCCAATGTTGCAAATGCCACCTCACATATGCTATTGCAAGTTGTTCTGCACTCTCATACAAAGCTAGTCCCTGTCTTTCTGGTAAACCAGTATAATCCTGTAATGCAGTTACCCAATTTAGTCCTAACTCCCAACGAAAACTACATGAGGTACACCAAAGTTGTCTCAAATTTAGCTGATCAAACCAAAATCTTCGATTACACCCTCCACAATGTATTGCTATCCAAGCAGAGCACGAGGGTTTATTACAAGCACAACAAGCAACTTTTGATAACAGTTCACGATTTTCATAATCAACATCCACTATCCATTCAATCCAATTATCCGGTGGATTGTTCAATACGTCTCTAGCTTCTCTGTTGAACTGGGCGAGATACTGTAGCTCTTCACGAAGCACGAGTGGAAGCTTTTGTTGTAGCCGGTTCTCATAATTACTGTCTAAATTGTTCCACCATCCTCTTTCCCAGGCATGTAAGGCTTGATCCATTTAGCAGGTATCCAAAGTGTCCCTTGTCCATCTGCAGTCATAACCAATCGGTCAGCTCTATCATTACCTTCCCCTAAACCAATATCCCATTTATGACTCCTGATGTGAATGATACAGTAAGGATTTTCCCTAATCTGCAATCCTCTCTGTAATTGTAACAATAACTCATAAAGCCGTCTATTGGTAACTTGCTTTATTGACCTACCCCAGCCACATAAAGAGAGTCCGTGACTACATTTAAAGGACCTGTAAAAGTAACACATGCCCATACAACTGCAAGCAATTCAAGAGTTTGGAGACTGTCCTCTGGGCATGCATCCAAAATTTTATGTTGCCATGTATCCTCAGTTTTCCACGTGACAGCTGCCCTCCTGGATTTCTTGCCTGCGTCTGTGAATACTGTAATCCCATTTGGAATTGGCTGCTCTTGACGTAAAGGTCGAGTAATCCATTGCCACTCTCCTAACCACTGCAACTGTTTTGGAAAAAGTGGTCCAGTAAGAATACATGCATTTGAGTCCAGCAAAGCTTCCTGCAGCTCCTCGGAGTTCAATAAAAACCAGTCTAAGTCCTCATTTTTTATTGGCAGATGTATAGTTGCTGGCGACGTTCCAGTGACTTCTAGTATCCGTAGTCTGCCCTTTTTAATTAAAGCAGCAAGCTGATCCATCTTTGTGCTAATTGTTTTCCTTAACTGCAAGGGTGGAGACAACCATTCTAATACTCTAAGTTCCTCCGTGTTCCTTTCAAATTGGGTAAGTGCCCCTAACAAATGTTTCGATGAGTGCCAAATTGTAAGAGTCAGAGGAACATCTAACAAGCGACGCTGAACAAACCCTTCTGTGACACAGCGCAGAATGTGGCTTAAGGTGACACATTGCTCTGGTGTAACTGTAACAACAGCTGCGGGATCTGTGCCTTTCAGCAGTGGCCGAAGGGATTCTAAGAGTGTATTTGGTATCCCTACAATAGGTTTCAGCCACTGTAAGTCCCCTAAAAGTTTTTGTGCATCACGAAGGTTTTTTATATCCAGCTGTAATTCCAGTTTCTGTGGTTTTATTAGGCTTTGAGTAATAGTCCAGCCTAAATACTTCCATGGAGATGTTTTTTGCACCTTCTCTGGGGCTATAATTAAAGATGCTTGCTTTAAGGTAGTCTCAATGTACTGAATCTGATCATCCTTAAAAGGGTGCGGCTGAGCAAACAAAATATCATCCATATAATGGTAAATAATTGTGTCGGGCCAGGCAACTCGTAATGGCTGTAGTGCTGCATCAACGTATAGCTGACATAACATAGGCGAGTTGCGCATTCCCTGTGGTAATGTAACCCATTCAAACCTCTTATCAGGTTCACCTCTGTTAATGGCTGGTAAGGTAAATGCAAACCGTTTGGTATCCTGAGGGTGCAACAAAATTGTAAAGAAACAATCTTTTAAATCAATAATTAGCAAACACCAGTCCTGTGGTAACATGGACAGATTAGGTAATCCTGACTGCAACGCTCCCATAGGTTCCATTTGATCATTTACAGCCCTTAAATCATGTAGCAAACGATACTTGCCCGATTTCTTCTTGACGACAAAAATAGGTGTATTCCATGGACTAGTAGACAATTTAAGGTGTCCCTGTTGATACTGTTCATTCACCAATTGGTGTGCCTGGTATAAGCTTTCCCCTTTTAATGGCCATTGCTTCACCGTTACTGGGTTATTTGTAGTCCAGGTAAGCGGAATGGGGAAAGTCCAAGCAATGGCAATTACCCCAAAGGGTGCTCATTGGACAACACCACCCCCAATTGGGCTAAAATGTCCCTTCCAATCAGACACTGCACTGTTGGAGGTAAAGGAACCACCGACAAAACTATAGATAGTCCTTGTCCATCCACCTGAATCCAAACCTGAGGTGTTTTCTTTTCCAAGGTAAAACCTCCCACTCCTGTGACTGTATCCGCTGTGGCAAAAAGAGGCCAGTGCTTTGGCCAGTATTGAGGTGATACAATACTGGTATCTGCTCCTGTATCCAACAGTCCTTGCACGACCTTTTCCTCTCCAGTGTATGTGATTGTAATTTGTGTTTTTGGTCGGTCCCTTAAATCCATGGTAAGCAGTGTTAGTCCAGATGACCCAAATCCCTGGTTCCCCCTAGGTAAATCCTGTTGTGGAGTTATTCCCTCAGTTGTTTGCGGCAAGGGAACCAACTGAGCAATCCGCTGTCCTTTTGGGATTTTAGGTGGAGGAAATAAAGTATGAACCATGATTTGTATTTCCCCATGAAAGTCAGCATCAATAACACCTGGCAATACAAACAGTCCTGCCAGTGAGGCTGAAGAGCGTCCAATTAATAAAGCACCATAAGCTTTTCCATGAATTTGAATAGGTCCTTTTGTGCCCGTTGGAATTTTAGTGGGGCGCGTCGTCATCAGGGTTACCTCTACGTTGGCTGCCAAGTCGAGCCCCAAGCTGCCTGCTGTGGCGGGTTGCAGCCTGCAGACGGCGCTGTTGCTGCAGCGACTACTTGTTTCTGGGCGCGGTCGCTGTTGTTGTTGTACGCGCTCCGCGGGGGGTTTCCCGGCCTCCGGCGACAGGCGGAAGAGTTATGAGTTGCAGACTGACATTGCTGACACCACACTCCAGTAACCCGACAGGTTCGTCTCAGGTGACCGCTCCTTCCACATCAATAGCAGCGCATGGATGGTCCTGGACGATCAGCAGAGGTAGTGGCTGGTGCCGTAGGAGCCCGAAGAGGCGCTAGTGCGGCTAAGACTTGTGACTGAGACGATTCTGCCTGTTTTTGTAACCCTATTCCTAGTTTTTCTATAGCATCTACTATAAATGCCTGTGTGCCTACCGGCATGTTAGCCATCCTGTCTAAAGCTTCCTCAATGGACCAATTTGCTCCTAAAGTAGCTAACACTCTTTGTAGCATCTGTAGCATTCTGCAGGGTACATTGCTTTAGCATTGCCCCTTTCATATAATCTGGAACCCCAGCACGATCTATTGCAGCTGCACACTTATCAATAAATGACCCAAAGGATTCCTCTCTCCCCTGTTTTATTCCCATATATGCTGGTACGCCAGAAGTATCCTGTATCTTGTCTATAGCTTTTCTAACCAAACTCATAGCTTCCCGTATCTTATCTGGACCCAGTATTAGCTGCGCTTCTGTCCGTAAATATGGACCTAGCCCTAACAACTCTTCCATAGTCACCCCATAGAGTGGATCTCCTGGCTGCCTTTGAATCATGAGTGACTGATTTACTTGCACCTGCCAATGAGCATTAAATAGTAGCTGCTGATGTTGTGTAAGCATTAGCTTCACAAGCCCTCTTAAATCATTTGGTATTAACAACTGTGTATTAAACAGATAGTCCAACATCTGTTTCACTGGCTCGCTCTTAAACCCATACTGACTGACAGTCTGCCTCAGCTGTGTTAGAAGCTTCCAATCTAAGGGGGAATTGCCAGCATCAGTTCGAATGTGCTGCCTTTGATCATCCTATACCAGATTGTAAACTACTGGATAAGCCATAGAGTTTGCAGCCTCGATCATGTCCTCATCCCCCAAAGTTAACCCTTCTCGGGCCACCTTACTCCAAGCCTTGCTCCTTTGCTTTGCCATCTCCTCCCACCGGTTGCTCTTCACCTTAGGGACAGGATCAGGCTCCAGCTCTTTTGGAGGTGGAGGGGGTTCTGGGGGTTCTGGCCACACGACCACTTTCCTCTGGCTGCTCAAATCAGGCTTTTCCGGCTCTATCCGGCTGTTATCCTCAGGCTTTCTGGCTCTGTCTGACTACTACCTTCACGCCTTTCCGGCTCCATCTGACTATTACCTTCCTCAGGGGGGGCAGATGGCGTTACAGGAATTGACACCCGACTTATTCCTGGGGCTAACGGCTCATCCTCCCCTCCGTATCCTAGATTTTTCCTGTCAGCCTCAACTGCCTTTTCTGCTGCCTTTTTCTCTGTTACTTGCTGTAGCAAAAAGTTATAAATAACACGCCAAGGCTTTGCTAACTTTTTCAAGGTCTTATCATCGTCTAAAACACCATCCCACAATAAATCTCCTAGCTTTTTCCATTCAGTTAACTCATGCACTGTGTGGGGGTTAGCAAAGCAACCTTTTGACTCTCCCCAAGCTAGTAATCCCGGGAGCTCTTTTTTAAAATCTACTCCCTTTAACCCTTTCTTTTCTAATATATTTATAAATAAATCATATGTCACTTGCCTCTCCATTGTTATACGTCAGCGCTGTTGCAGCTTTTCAGGCTCCGGTGACACGTATGGCCCAAAACACCTTATATGCCTTTGGGGGCGCCTCTCCCAGCTTTTCGCCTCGTTGGACGCCGTCCCCGCTGCTAAAGGACCCAACGCTACTTCACCGACCGTGGCACGTTCTTCCCTGACTTCTTTTATCCGAGAAGCAGGTATCACGTCGGGCAGTCACCATTTGTCGGATGAAGGGAGACGCGGACACCGGATGGTTCACCAACGAAACTCAGTTTATTGATCATATAGCTCTGGTTAAATACATTCTATAATGACCTCGTGAATATTGCAAAAGTAAAGCTCATTATTGGTTAGCTCCTAGGTCAACTCCTCCTAAATTGGCATTTCTGCAGCTTGCCTTGCTTATCTTTGCAGCTAGCTGGCTACGTGCAAATTCTCTTTTCTTCTTCTACTAACTACCTGCAGTTTCTAGCGGATTCTCCTTTCTCGTCCTACTTTTTACCATATTTGCTACTTTTCATAGAGTTCCCACTTCTCAAGGATATCTTGCTTCTGTGGGCCTTTGTCTCGCACAATGCCCATTCATAATAAATCTATCTGACTGTGCCCTCTTTCTAGCAGCCAGGTCTGAACTACACTCTCCACAGAGGTCAGGTGCTGCCACAGTAACAAGCCCACCCTCCCAAATGCCCCCACTACTGAGGCCATCCTGTGATAACAAGGCAAGGGGGAGGGGAACGATAACTATACATCTACAAAACTTCTCTTAACATATATTTATTATTCACCCGTTAATTGTGAGAGTCAGACATAGAATTACTCATCTATAACACCCCCCCTTTTCTTTTTCTATAAGTCATTTGGCTCAAACAGTTAAGTTAAAAATTTTCTCTCTCTCTTGAATGAGCCATACCAGCATCTGTTGATGTGAGCAAGGACAGTGGGAACAGGAGATAAAATCTCAGGTTTTCCTTAGACACACTTATTTGGAATGGATAAAAGGGCATCACAGAGGTCCAGTATGGCTTTGACTCACATCTACTGTGTCTATGTGGCTGCTGCCCACAGTCAGTGTATCTTAGGGGTGAGTACAGAGGCCAACTCGGTCCTGCCCTCCAGCCCCTGTGGATTTAAAAGACAACTGAGGAATGATAGAGGTCTGGTCTGGCCTTTTGTCCCTACCTTACCATGCCTACGGGGTTGCTACCCACAGCAGGGCTATGGAGCATTTTGGTAGCAAACAAAGAGGCCAACCCAGTCTTGCCCTCTTCCCTTTGTCTTATTTTCTTAAAGAAGCTGTTTCATTACCTTTTCAGTCCCTTGTGTACTTCCCCTCAACAGATGCTGGTAATTCTCACCCATTAAAACAGGAAAATAGTTCTCGAGCTGACGGGTGGAAGCTTGACTCTACTTTTTGGGCATCTTGGTGTTTTTCTGGTTGTCTTTCAGTCACTGCTTGAGAGTCAATCTTGTTTCACCCAGCCTGGATGTTACAGTCCATTCTTTGGGTTCTTCTACTGGGCCTTTGACTCTGTTGCCATGAGTCCATCCCCGCTCTGCAGTTCGCACGGCCGATTCGGTGGTGAGCAGTACCTGGAAGGGACCTTCCCCCTGAGGAGTCAGAGGCTGATCTCTCCATGACTTGATCATCACCCATTCCCCAGGATAATATTATGGATTCTGAAATCCAGGGTGGTAGTTTGAGGAACTGCCCTTTTATGTCTTAGCCCTTCTAAGGTTTGTGCTATAGACATAACCTATGTCTTGGCATTGGCTTCCCCTTCCTCATAGGTGACAACGCTCTGGGGTGAAGTCAGGATGGGCAACCCAAACATCATTTCATAGGGTGACACCCCCAGACTGGACTGGGGTTGGGGTCTAATCTTTAATAAGGCCAAAGGAGACATTTTATCCATGACATTCAGGTTTCAATCATTAGCTTAACTAGAGCTCTTTCTAGCTTTTGAATCATCCTCTCTATATGACCAGAACCTGTGGATGCCATGGAGTGTGTAATTCCCATTTTACTCCCAGGGCCTGAACAACTTTCTACAATATCTTCACTGTGAAATGTATTCCCCAGTCTGAATCAATCCTGTTTGCCATTCCACATCAGGGAATGATTGATTCTAGAAGTGTTTTACTCACAAGATTGGCATTGGCTTTCACAGTGGGTACCACCTCTACCCAATGAGTCACGTGATCTACTATCACTAGCAAAAATTTCCACAGTTGTACCAGGGGAAACCAGGGGAAAAGAAAGTCTACTTGGATGTTTTGGAAGGGCCTTAAGGCTAGTTCTCACCCTCCTCTGGGTGTTTTCATCATTCTTTTATTATTAATTGTTGACATATCCACACTGTTCAGTCACTTGATTAGCCATTCTGAAAATTCCTATGCAGCCCTAGTCCCTTAGAAATTGATCACTTAGTGCTTGTGTACCCCAATGTGTTGTTCCACGTATGCCTTCTAGCATTTTTCTGGCAAAGGGTTTATTCAACATTTGCCTCCCATCTGCTAATCTCCACTTCCCTTCGTTATCTTTCTTGGGTCCTGTTTTAAGGAGTTATTCCTCTTCTGTCCCACCGAGTACAGAGAATTTTTGCCTTTCTCTCATGAGGCTTAATGCTGTCATTACTTTTTCTGTCTCTGATTCATTTCATTTTTAGCTTCTAAATCTGTTAAATTGTTCCCTCGTACCTCTTGAGCCACCCCTTTCTGATGTCCTTTAACATTCACCACTGCTATTTCTGGCAATTGCAAGGTTTCTAATACCTCTAAAAATGTTTTATGAGAATCAGTCCCTTTCCCTTTGAATTTAATAGCCCCCTCTCTTCCCAAATTTTTCCAAAGGCATGCAGCACTCCCAAATCCTATTTTCAGTCTGGATGTATTTTTCCACTTTTCTGTGCTAATATTTCCAGAGTTCGTTTTAGGGCACACAACTCCCACGCTTGGGCTGACCAGTTGGAAGGGAACTTTCTCTCTTCTATGGCCCCTGACCCTTCATCCACTACAGCGTACCCCGATAGCCTGTGCTCCTTTATTACCCGTGAAGATCCATCAATGTACAATTGTTTTCCACCTTGGAGTGGTTGATCTGTTAGGTCCTCTCTTCCTTTAGTTTGATAGTTTATAACCTCTAGGCAATTATGTATTGGTTCCTCATCTGGTTCTCCATACAAAAACTGGCCAGGGTTTTGGTTATTCCAAAAAAAATTCCAGGGTTTTGGTTATTCCAATTTCAGAGTTGGTTATTCACGATTGGCTCTAAATCACTGTTTATTAGGACGGCTTCATACTTTAGCACTTGGGAATCAGTGAGCCATTTCTCAGCCTCTTGGCTTGGGATCTTTCTAACTTAGTGAGGGGTGTATTGTTGCCAACATATTTTATGAAAAATCCTTTACTTGGGATTTTTCCTTTCCTGGGAGCTGAGAAGCCTCAGAACAAACTAAACAATTCTTATCTGCTGCTGTGGAATGCCACGGGAAAATCTGTGATTGGCCCCGTCGGACTGTTTCCAATTAAGAGCCTATCACAATTCACCTGTTCGGCCCGTCTCGGGCTGAGAAGACTTCAGTTTACACATTCCTATTCTATTCTTAGCTTAGCCTTGTAGTGAAACCTTTCTCTTTACTCTTTTAGTATAGTTTCTATATCTTATATATCATATAATAATAAATCAAAGCCTTCTGATACATGGAGTCAATGTTGTCGTCTCTTCCCTCATCCTGGAACCTCAGAAAACCCCTGTAATAAATGGTGACCTCCGAGTGAAAAAAGGAGCACCACCACGAAAGGTGAACACCGGGGACAGAACTGACAGATGGTGCCTCGAGTGAAGAAATCACCACAATTGGACACTGAGTGAAGAAGAATTCTTCATTTGGTAAGCCCAGAGGAGCATTGCTACATTTTGGTGAACCCCGAGTGTTTAGCATTGATAGTCACCTACACCAGGGACCACAGGAGTGGCTTCTAGCCAGAAGCTGAAGAACTGACGATCCTGAAATTGGACAGAGTTCACAGCCGAGGCTGGCCACAGAGAGAACCTTTTGGAAAGTCTCTGAGACAAGATGTCTGGGTGTTTTCGTGGCACAGAGCAGCCTGCTGAAGCCCAGAGCACACTGTCGCAAGGTACTGTTTCCACTGCCCTTCCTGGAAATGCTGCCCTTCGTGTGAGGCAGATTCGGTTATGGCAGAGGGTGCCTACGGAGATGGAGGTTCCATTCTCTCCCTCAGAGGAGAAAAATATTGACCTCTGGCGAAAATGGGGTGATGAGGACAGCATTCCTATGCTGACGACACATTTCTATGAGTTTTTCCGGTGGGCAAAACACCATGGTTTTTTCTCTGATGTGCTGTATGCCTTTGACTCATATGTTTGGGAATGCATGGAATTCATTATCAGAGATCTTTTCTACCGGGGACTCAGTTTTCCTTCGATCTACCAGCCTTTCAGAACTCTCTTCCCAGTTTTGAAACGGAAAGCTTTAGCATATCAGTGGATTGCAAATGCACGGGGCTTGTCTCCCTTCTCGCTGGAGCTGGAAAAAGGCAAGCCTGTCCGAATCCGCTGCCTGGAAATCTCCAGCCCCCCCGAATCGGGGTGGGGGGGCGACGCTTTGCCCGCGGCAGAAGAGAAGTTTTTTTCTGCGACCTTGGATCCCGCGCCGACGGAACGGCTTGCCCACCCTCGCTCCTCTCGGGGGGGAGGTGGATTGGCTCTGTCACCTGAAGCGGGGCCAAGGGCCCCGCCCCTGCCCGCCCCAGAGGAGGGGCCGATCCCTGCAGCTCCTCCCGTGGGCCCGCCTCCGGCGGGGGTGGATCCATCGCCTCCAACCGAGCTTGTCAGCAGTTCCGGGACGAAAGCACCGCCCTCCGAGGCTTCGCCCGCGTTGCTAGGCGACACACTCAACAGCAGCGACGATCGAAGGCAGCCCGTCCCGGAGTCGGGACCTGCAGCCTCTCCCGCGGGGGTCGGTCCCTCGCCTGCTGCACCGGTGGAGGGGGCTGGGCTTCAGAGTCTCCCAGCGGAACCGTCATCGGACCCGACCGCGGCGGCCGCCGCGGCGCCCGCGATCAGCTGGGACCCTCCCCCGAGCTATTCGGGCTGTCCCGAGGCTGCCCCTGCGAGGGGAGCTGGGACGGGGGAAGGGGACTCAGGCTTGCCCCTCCGTGCGGGGGGTGTGGCTAGGCAGCTGAGAGCAAGATCGGGCCGTCTGCTTGCTTTCAAACTCGGTGTTTTTCGCGGGCTGACCCGAGTCTGGTTCGGGGTTTCCCGCTGGGGGTTGGAATGCCTGACTCCCCCTGCGCGCCCTTGCGGCGTGGGGGAGGGGGCCCCTGAGCCTTCTGCCTCTGGTCCCCAGCCCGCAGGGGGTGGGGGTGGTACCGAGGGGCAGAAAGTGGAAACATCTTTTGCATTTGCGATGCAGAGGCAGGAGACACAGTGCAAAGTGAGCATCGCTCATCTGCTGTGGGGACGAAGCACCCCCACATCTGGGGTGTTGTTCCCTTGGAAAGCTTTTCTTCCCCAGCTGCTGGTCTGCGCTGGTTCAGCGGGGATGAAGCGTTCGGTCACTCGGGCTGCCCAGAGATCGGCAGCTGTGTGCCGGATTGAGAGAACACAGAGCCCGCTCCGTGGGCCGGGTCTGGGCTGTTTGGCTCGGTTCCCTGGGCCTGGGCCTCCCGGCCAGCGCCTGTTGGGTTTGGGGGCCTTCTTCCCTCCGCCTGGACCTGGGCCACCGTTCTGTGAGCCAGGTTTGGGGTCCCTGTTCCCTCCATGGGGGCTGGGGCCTCCGCAAATGGTGGCTGGTGGACCAGCCTGTTTGGGGCCTCAGTGGGCCATTGTCTGCTACTGCTCTTTCAAAAAAAAAAAAAAAAAAAAAAAAAAATTAAATTAAATAAAAAAGGTTGAACGAGCTAGCAGCTCAGAAAGTTTTGCAAGCCTGTTTCAGGACCAAAAGGGACTTTTCAGCACTGTCAAAGAAGAACATCTTCAGTTTGGACTTTTTCCTGAAACTCAGCTGTTTGGACTTGAAGCAATGAACTTTCCTTGGACTGTTTTTGCATTTTCTTCTATTTTAAGATTGTTTTGGTGATGTGATGGGAATTTGGTGTTCTGCAGGTGAAGGGTTTCCCTGATGGTTCCACACCAGCATTTGATTGATCTTTTGATTGCATCTTCTTTTTAATTTACTAAAATTAAAAGGGTGAGATGTTGCCAACATATTTTATGAAAAATCCTTTACTTGGGATTTTTTCCCTTCCTGGGAGCTGAGAAGCCTCAGAACAAACTAAACAATTCTTATCTGCTGCTGTGGAATGCCACGGGAAAATCTGTGATTGGCCCCATCGGACTGTTTCCAATTAAGAGCCTATCACAATTCAGCTGTTCAGCCCGTCTCGGGCTGAGAAGACTTCAGTTTACACATTCCTATTCTATTCTTAGCTTAGCCTTGTAGTGAAACCTTTCTCTTTACTCTTTTAGTATAGTTTCTATATATATATATCATATAATAATAAATCAAAGCCTTCTGATACATGGAGTCAATGTTGTCGTCTCTTCCCTCATCCTGGGACCTCAGAAAACCCCTGTAATAGAACCCAGCCCAGCTCAGCAGCACAGACACAGCACAAGGACTTTAATGACCCTCTGGGGCTTTGTGCTCAGGCCCTGAACATCAGTCCCTGAGAGGGAGCTGAAAAACCTCTCCAGAACTCCAAGTCAGAATCCAACTCCAACGTTTCTTGGACTTTTAATGGGTCCCACTGAGGGACACGACTGAGAAAGTGTCCCCAGGCCCCAGGCAGAGCAGAGAACTGGAGGCACTGATGGCAGGTGGGGACAAAGAGAAGCCAAGTCTTGGTGCCCTGGGGCACAGCAGGGTCTGTGCCACCGAGGGCTGGGAGGAGACACCTTGTCCTGAGGCACTGGGGCCTCCTGGCACAGCCCCAGCCAGGCTGGGCACTGTCAGCCCCTTGTCCTGCCCTCAGCATCCCGCCCTAGCCCACATCCCAGTGGCCCCAAGGATCTGCTGGAAGGAGTCCCTGGGGAGCCTTGCTCAGCAATGGCCCTGGGGGCTCCTGAATGCTCCCAGGGACTGCAGGGTTTTCAAAGGACTCTGGGATTGGACTCTCTGAGAGGTTTGTGCAACATGGCCTCCAATTATCTGCTGTAATTAGTCCCTGGAGAGGCTTTGTCAGTAACAACACCCAGGGGGGCTCATTAATGCTTCAAGGTACTTCAGTTCTTTGAAAGCACTTGGTGTTTCCCTTTGGATACAGACTCTGGGAGAGCTTTGTGCAATCATGGCCCCAATTTTCTGCTTTAAGGAGTCCCTGGAGAGCTTTGTACTAACACTCAGTGGGGCTCATTAATGCTTTGAGATACTCAAAGTGTTTAAGGTACTTTGGAATTTCCTTTCCACACTGAGTGTCTGAGAGGATTTTATGCCATCCTGGCAACCAATTCTCTCCTCCAAGGAGTCCATGAGGAGCTTGTGCTGGAGAGGGACCTCAGTGGGACCCATTCATGCCTTGAGACCCTTTGGTTGTTTCCTCTGACTTGGACTCCTGGAAAGGTTTTTGCAATCTCCCCCCAGGCCCTGAGGTTCAAGGGCTCAGCTCCAAATGCACAGTGAGGCTCATTAGGATCAGGCAAGCCCTGACAAACCATGGCTCTGCCTTGATTTCCCTCTGCTCCAGTGCAGTTCATTAGGAGGGTTTCCTTTGACAGTTATGGAGAAAAAGTTCAAAGAGCTTCTAGGAAATATGGATTCCTATTGTAAAGAGTGTCTTTTATTGCTGCACTTATTACACAAGAGGTGATTGCAGCAATCAGGGACTGATATTGATGCAGGGATTCTAAGGAGGTCTGGCCTGCTCAGAGAAGCTGTGCCTTGAGGTCTGAGCCACTGTGGACATCCTTGCTCCACATTCCCCAAGCCCATTGTGTCCCTCCTCACTCACCTGGGACCTTCTTTGCTGGGGACCTTCTTAGCCAAAGGGGAATTTTCTTTATTTTTGAAGCCATCTAAAACTCCTGAGTTTCCCCATTGCACACAGACATCCTCCCCAAGTGTGTGCCAAGTCCAAGGTGCCACCAAGAGCACTCCAGACGTGCCCTGGGCCAGCTGTGAGGGTGGATCATCATCCCAACAGGCACTGGGCCATTGCAAGGGACTGTTGCCATGGACACTGCAGTGACCCCACTGCTGGGTTTGGGTGCCATGGACACCCCCATCAGTTCAGGTTTCCTTGGAAACCAGCCCAAGGAGCCATTTCTGCAGCCAGGTTCCATGGCCACTTGCCTGCAGAGCTGTTGCTGCCCTCGGCTGCCATAGCAACCCTCAGGACAAAGCGGTGCCAGGGCTGTTCCAGGTACAATTGCAGTGACACTCCTTGGTGCCACCAGGTGCCATGGCAATGGCCACAGGGACCCGTTCCTTAGTCTGGTGCCACGGCAACCAATGCCCAGACCCGTTGTGGTAGTTGGTGGCCATGGAAACCTGCCCTGGGCCCCTTGCTCGGGGCTGGTGTCACTGCCCAGAGCCAGAGGGATCCCTTGCTGGGGGCTTGTGCCATGGCCACCTGCCCTGTGCCGCGCTGGCCGCTCAGGCACCAGGAACCAGCAGCCAACGCCACTGCCAGGGCCAAAGGCCAGGTCAGCCAGACAGAAAGGGGCACTGCTGGGCACTGTTTCCATGGCAACCGTCCCTGGGGTGACACCTGGCTCACCTGTCCTGGCAGTTGCCATGGAAAGCCCTGGCAGGGACTGAGGGCACAGACACTGGCACTGAGACACTGCAGGGCCGGGTGCTGAGCACAGGGCCGGGCACGCAGAGATGGTTTTGTTCTGGCTGAGCTG
>NC_066338.1:3621983-3642073 GCF_022539315.1 Serinus canaria
GCAGAACCTCATGGAAACATGGGGACCACTGGGACACAATGGAATCTCATGGCAGCAAGTGTCAGCTGTGAACGCAGCATGGCCTCCCAGAACCCAGGGGCAACGGGGACCGTGCTGTGGCTCGTGGGAGCAAGGGGCCATTGTGGCACAGCGGGGCCTCCTGGAACCCAGGAGAACATGGTGGGCCCGTGGATTCTCCTAGGAGCACGGCCCCAGTGTGACAAAGGGCGGTGTCACAATGGTCTCCTGGGTTCTGTGAGTCCTCGCTGTGTTTAGAATTGACACTTGGTTCTCCAAGTTTCCATGGCATCCCTCTGCTCTCCTGTGACTTGAGGCTGTGCTGTGTCACCATGGATACTTGCTTCCTCCAAGGCTGGAGATGTCCCAGTGGCACTGGGCTTCCATGAGGCCGTGCTTTGTCTCAATGGAGCCTTGGTTCCATGAGATTCCATTGTCCCACAGTGGTCTCCCTGGTGCCATGGGGCCTGCCTTTGTCCCAGTGGAACCTGGCTTGCAGGAGCCTTGGCAATGTCCCAGTGGCACAGGGGTTCCATGAGACTCTGCTGTGTCCCAAGGGGCCCTTGGCTCCATCAGGTTCCATTGTGTCACAGAGCTCTCCTGGCTCCCATCAGGCCTTGGTCTGCCACAGTGGTGTCTTGTTCCTGCTGGGCCTGACAATGTCCCAGTGGCACCTGTGTCCCATGAGGGCCCACGTGATCAAAACAGAGCCTTGCTTCCATGAGATTGCCCTGTGTCACAATGTTCTGCTTGGTTTCATGAGAACTTGATGTGTTGGCAGTTGATCCTTGGATCCATGAGATTCCATTGCATCATGGCAGTGTCCTTGGTTCCATGAAGCCCAGCTTTGTCACAGCTGGACCTTGGTTCCATGAGATTCCATTGTATCCCAGCACTGTTCTTGGTTCCATGAGGCCCTGCTGGGTCACAGTGGAGCCTTTGTGCCATTCTTTCCATGGTGCCACAATGGTCTCCAGCATTCCATGGGGCCACGCAGCCAAAGAGTGGGCCCTTGGTTCCATGAGTTTCCATTCCATCAGGATGATCTCTTGCATTCCATGAGGCCCTGCTGTGTCACGGTGGAACCTTTGTTCCCTGTGTTCCCACTGGGACACAATGGTCTCCAGTGCTCCATGGGGCTGAGCCGTGAAACTCTGGACACCTGGTTCCATGAGATTCCCTGGTGTCACCATGGTCTCCTGGGTCCTGTCACAATTCAGACTTGGTTCCATGAGATTCCCTGGTGTCACCATGGTCTCCTGGGTCCTGTCACAATTCAGACTTGGTTCCATGGGATTCCACGGTGTCCCCATGGTCTCCTGGGTCCTGTCACAATTCAGACTTGGTTCCATGAGATTCCACGGTGTCACCATGGTCTCCTGGGTCCCATGAGGCCCTCTGTGTGTCACAGTGTTTTCCTTGGTTTCCTGAGAAGCTGATGTGTTGACAGTTGACCCTTGGTTCCTTGAGATTCCATTGCATCCCGGCGGCGTCCTTGGTTTCATAAAGCCCAGGTTTGCCACAATGGAGCCTTGGTTTCAGGATATTCCATTGTGACACAATGGTCTCACCACTCTCTGAGGCTGCACTGTTAAACAGTGGACACCTGGTTCCATGAGATTCCGTGGGGGAACAGTCAATTCTTTTGCCTCTTCTCTGCCAAGGTCGGGATTAAATCACAAGACAGTATTTCTTGTTTGGACTCAGGTGTTCATTAGCTCTTGTCCATACAACAGTCTCACCAGCTGTGAGTTCTGCAGCACTTCACTAACAAGGTAAAAATGGAGCCCCATCTCTCTCTCTGCAAGGTCTTTTAAGGATAAACTGTCCAAATAGGAAATGACACCTCAATTAGTTTTTCTTTTAACCCAATAACCAACCACCCGTGACTGACAACACTGACTTTTTTTTCCAATTACAAAATACCACCCAAACCATAGGAGGAGGAAGAGGGATGATGAAGGTGAGGAGGAGGAGGAGAAGAAGATGAAGAAGAAGGAGGAGAAGGAGAAGGAAAAGAAGAAGGTGAGGAAGAAGAAGGTGAAGAAGAAGGCAAAGAAAAAGGATCAACCTCTGCCCTGAAACCTCCATCTTGCTTTATATATATTACTATATTCTAAAACTTTAAACCCTAAGTTTTCCACCATGTGCTATTACACCCTTCCATTCAAGGGTGTAATCCCAGTTCTATCATTCCATTTTGGAAGCCTTCTCCACAGCCTCAGGTCAAATGCAGTGTTCACTTCAGGGGTCAGTGTCTCTCAGCTCAGTGTCGTGGTTTAAGAGGAAATGAAGTTTTTTATTGTGATGGTGTGGGCAAGCCAATCGGTGTTCAGATTTAATATTGGCACCTGGTTTGTCCACTGAGGGCATGGATACGCCTCTGAGAACACAGGGGTTAAAAGCTGTGATCTCCCCGGGGAACTTCCTCTTTGAGTCCCGCTTGAGACTGAGCAGACCCCCCTGCCCCGCCAGATCTGGCTGGGCGGGGGGGAGGGGAGCCATGTGGCCGGAGAGAGAGGTAGGCCAGGCCTGGGCCCAAGGGTGGAGGAGAACATTACATTGCAAGGGCTTCGGGCAGCCATCCTCCATTCCCCCCTCCCCTGGAGAGAGGGAGAGAGAGAGACAGAGCCGGTGCCTGTGATAGTGCTGCCGGCGAGAAGGAGAAGGGGGGGGTGCCCAGCAGGGCAGCCAGGCGTGGGAGTTGATGAAGTAAACCGGCAGAGAGCCTGGGACTTTTAACCCTTCTGAGGAAGATGGGAACCTTGCAAATGCTGATTCCTCCTGAAGTTGATCAGACTGAGAGATGTTGAGAAGAATTCTAGGTGGGAGGAGATGATGGAGTGGCTTTGGGCTGGACTTTTCTTGTATAGCCACAGCATAACCACTGGTGTTCCCGTGACACAGAGACTGCATTCTAGGGGGAGGCGATGGCTCAGAGCCAGGAGAGTGCAGTGATGTGGAGGAGTGAACAGAGACGACGGGTGAGGAGGGTGGTGGTGGTGCCCTCCGTCTTCGAAGAAGAGGAAGAAGAAGAAGAAGATCTCTGTTCAAGAGACCCCTCGGCCCCAGGGGGTGAAATCTGGGGGGGACAAGTGTCCCCAAAGGAGAGGGACTGTGCTCTTTTTGGAACTGGACAGAGTATCCTTAAAAAGAAAAACCCTAGAAGCAGCTCTGATCCATGTGCAGTGGTGAGAGCACTGGACATGGAAGGAATGTGGTGCAAGAGGGACTCCTCTCTCCTCGAAGAACTGAGAATTGATTATGTAAAGGGTAGCAATGGAATTGGAAATTTGGTGGGGGAAGGAGGAAGAATTTGGAAGGTTTTCATCTTGTGTTCTATGTGTCTTGTGTGTTTTCCTTTGTAGGTTTAGGTTAATAAAGTTCTTTCTTTTTCCCTTTCAACCTCAATTTGGAGCCTGCTTTGTTCTGTCTCTGATCGCATCTCACAGTGGGTGCCAGGGAAGGAGGTATGCTCGTGGGGGCACTGGCATTGCGCCAGGGTCAAACGATGACACTCAGAAAGTCAAAAATTCTCAGCAGCCAGGGTTCCAACAGGTAACAATGTTCTCCTGTGTTCCTTTAGGTTCTATTAGGGGCAGCTCTGTCACCATGGACACCTGGTTCCATGAGATTCCATGGGGTAACAATGTTCTCCAGTGTTCCATCAGGCCTGGCTCTGTCACCATGGACACCTGGTTCCATGGGCAGTGGCCATGTCCCAGTGCTGCCCGTATCCAAAGAGAGTAAAACACAAAACAACAAAGTTGTTTTATGCGGTGCTTTATTAAGGGCCCTGGGGTCTCTGCGGACTAGCGTCCCAAAATCAGAGTCCCCCCTTCCCAACAAACTTACAAGATTTTTATACTTCTCTACGCTTTCCCTTGACTAACAGTTGCATTGTATCTCTAACAGAACATTCCTTAGGGACATACATCATGTAGATGACAATTTCTTCCTCTACTGCACATTCTTTAGATAATCATGCTTTACTGATTTCTTGCAACACTGGTTTTAGTTCACATATATTGTGCCAAGGGCCTACTTGGGTTACAATCCTTAGCATAACTATGTCTAATACATAATTTTGCTATTCTTATTTGAATATTAGAATAACTCACTGCAACAAGTCCCCCCTTTTGAGCATTCCTCAATCTTAGATTTGCAGGAGTGCTCAAGTCTTTATTTCAGCTTCATTTGGATGTCTGTTCTCTTCGTACGGGGCGGTGGTGTTGCTGGAATTCGAGTCATTGCATCCATCAGTCGTCGAGTGTGCATACGCACTCGTCTAATCATACCTACGATACATCTATATACTCCAAAAATGATTAGTATTAATATTAAAAACATCAATATATATTGAATTGCCAAAGATATCCACCCAGAGACTTGGAGCCCTAAGGAATCAAACAATGCCCCGATCCAATTGTGTTCTGTTTCTTTTTCTAATTCTTTGGTCTTTTCTTCTATATTTTCTAATTGTAAGATATCTTTTTCTACTTCAATGGTCACATTTGGGATATGGATGCAGCAATGATCTATTTTCTTTTTCAGGTAACCACAAACCCCATGTTCTTTTAGTAACAGCATATCTAAGGCCATTCTGTTCTGCAAGGTCATCCTTGTAGTGGCTTGCAATTGCAAATTTAAATCTTTAAATCCCTTTTTGGTGGCTGCTGCTAATCTCTCGGTCTGACCCATTAATCTATAAATCATGTCCCTATTTCGATATGCTGCAATAGGTGCAAAGAATGATTCCAGGGCCCATCCAAATTTAACCCCACTATCTAGTTCGTGCCACTCGTCCTCTGGACTCACATCTCTCTTTTGTCTATTATTTCTCTCACTCAAGCTTGATTGTCTCCAAAATGGACACAAGGTAGGAATCCCAAGTGTGATTTGTGTAACTGGACCATCAATGGGGAGATGTGTAGCCCACTGTCCATGTCCCATTACCCAAACTAAATTACCGGGGCTGCGAATTGTGGCTGATCTACAATTTACTTGATTTTGGTTACGTATATTCCCGTTTATTGAGTAATTGTACCCCCGGCACTCACATCCCCACTTAAGTAGTACTCTCACTGGAATTAGTCCAATGTCATTTTCCGAGGTGTCACAGGTATACACCTGCGTGCAATTCCAATTCTCTTTCTGCTTCCTAAGCTCCCGGTGTGCTGTCACCGCTGCTGTGACTGAGCGATGGGTTTGGTTCTTTCTTCCTATCCACTGGATACACCACTTTACTGATCCTAGGTAGCTATAGGTTTCTAAAAGACTGGGCCCCCAAATTGTCTTCCATTCTTCCTCTAATGAAATATTCTGAGAAACATTCTGACATACTATTTCGTTAAACCAAACCGTCTTAGGAACACTCGCTCTAAGGACCTGATCATAGCTGCACCGCCCCACACTTTTAAATCGTCTTATTTTGGCAACCTGATAACTAGGTAGTTTTTGACAATCATCCCTGCTCCTGGGAATGGACCAGGACTCCCAACTGCCTACAATCTTACGTTCCATTTCCAACCGCTGTTTCAATTCACTGCAACATATCTGAGTGGTATTTCTCTCCATTTTGGTAGGGGTCCAATCGAGATTATTCCCCACGGAATGGGCTCTCCTGCAGCTCGTGGTAGTGGTAGGCAAGCCATAATTCTTGAAACATTCTGTACTACTCCAAAATCTCTGATTAACCCAACTACTAAATTTTCTTGCTCTTCCCCCCTTTGGAAGTTGAAAGTTTCAGTGCTATTTCTCAAATCTCTAATTCTTCGATTAAACACCCTTCCTTTCATCAGTGAAACTGTGATTCTAGCGTGTATCCACCAAGCATCCTGAGCCACCCAACACCAGTACATACCCTCGTCTGAGGATTGCACATCTTGAATGACCAAAGTTACTGTATTCCCTAGTCTCTTTTCCCTCTGGTATTTAGCTGTTTGGAGAAGATTACTTCCCCCAAACCACCATCCAAATTTGGAAAATGTCATTCTCAAATCTAATTTACACATCAATATCACCGGAGATCCTGCCACTGCTCGATATACTCCATGTGATGGCTTCATCCCCTGTCACAGGTGTGCTCTTCCTTTAACTTCTCTCCTTCCATATGAGGATTGCATCCCACAAACCACTATACAAATGTATTTTCCTTCTGATTCTGATTCTCCCAATCGTGGTTGTGTCTCATTGTACCATCTCATACCTCCCTGATCTGTAACCCATGCATTGCTTCGACCCTTTAGTTTGTCCCCCAATCCTGCACTATTCCATTTCCACCACGTGACTGAATAAATGGTACCACAAGAATCCTGGGTGGTGAAAGAACAATTAACTCGCAAAGGAGGTCTATCTCACATATCAACATCAGCAGTGGAAGGAGTTATGATTATCTCAGTATCATTTCTTTCTCAATTCCCAACTCTTAACTGTATGTACTTGTAATCTAAGCTCCACCGGATCCTGACCAAACAAGTGAATTTATCTGAGTCCCTCACAGTTATGTTTCTTAAAGTGATGGTTGAATTACCAATTTGTGCATCCTTATCCCAAGTCGTGAGAGCATTGTGATTTTCGACACTGTTCCCATTCCCTCTTTTCCAATATACGGTCACCTCCCTGGCTCCAGCTCTCTGGTCATCTGTAAAAACACAAGTTAAGTTCACATTCATTCCCTCCAATGCTCCTACAACTGGTTCAGGGACTGAACCAGTAGGAGCATTGGAGGGAATGAATGTGAACTTAACTTGTGTTGTAGGACAGTGCTGGGATACAATGGAATCTCATGAACAACAACAAAACCATTGACAGAAGGACATCTTATTACAACCAGAAATACAATAATTAACAATGTGGTTCTTTTGCTCGGATTATCATCCGAGTTGGGGATAATACTTGTGTTTCCCATTGTGCAGGAACTTTCTTGACTCTGGTGCAGTGAATCCACGAGTCGATCCCTGCTACTTTAACAGCTGTAAGGTTGTCAATATCACCTGATGCGGACCATCCCATGCTTCCCTCAGGGGATCAGTTTGTCAGTTCTTTATGTACACCTGGTCTCCTGGTTGTATGTCATGTACAGGATTTTCCAGTGGCAGTGGTCGATTCCACTGCAATGCTCCACGCAGGGCGCTGAGAACTCTGTGAAGGGATAGAACATAATTGAAAATCACCTGATCTCCGGACACATGTGGGTCGTCCCTCACTGTAGTTGCATGATACGGTTTCCCGTACAGAATTTTGAAAGGGCTGACTCCCACCTTTTCTCTAGGCTTTATCCTAATTCTGAGCAAAGCTAACGGTAAAGCTTGCGGCCACTGCAATTTGGCTGCTTGACAGATTTTCTTTATTTGATTTTTCAGTGTTTGATTCATTCTCTCAACCTGACCACTCGACTGAGGTCTCCAGGGAGTGTGTAGATTCCAAGTGATATCAAGCATTCTAGCCACCTCCTGTACAATGTTAGCAATAAAATGTGGTCCCCGGTCTGACGACAATCCCAATGGTACCCCAAATCTCGGAATGATCTCTTTTAATAGAGTCCTGATTACTTCTTTAGCCTGATTGGTACGACAGGGAAAGGCCTCTGGCCATCCTGAGAAAGTACACACATATACCAACACATACTTGTACCCTGAACCCTCGGTAATTCTGAAAAATCCAACTGCCAATAATCTCCTGGCTCTGCCCCAGTTTGAAGCCTACCTACCTTGCTTCCTAACTATGGGGTTATTTTTCAAACACACCGGACACATTGCATTCACCCGCTTTGCCATTGTTAACATCTGGTTAGAAACCATCTCCTTTTTCAAAAATTTTACCAATACCTCTGCTCCCCAATGACACTTATTGTGCTCTGTAACAAGGATTGCATTCATTATTTGTTTTGGGACCACCACTTGTCCTGTAGTTGTGACGTACCATCCAGTTGCGTTTTTCTGTGCCCTCAACAATTTGGCCAGCTTCTCATCCTCTGATGAGTAGTGTGGTGGTTTGTTTAAGTAAGGAGAAATAGGGGTTACCTTTGTAAGGATCAAAGCCATCTGGGTCCATACCAGCCGTGCAGCCTCATTGGCAGCCGAATCTGCCAGGCGATTTCCTTGGAAAATTTTTCCTTCTTCTTTCTGATGCCCACGTACATGCATGACGGCCACCTTTTCTGGCTTGTGGACCGCTTCTAGCAAGGCTAAAACTTCTGTGTGATGTTTGATCATAGTTCCTTGTGCACTAAGTAATCCCCTCTCTTTCCATAAAGCTCCATATGCTACCCTGAAAAGCATATTTAGAATCAGTCCAAATGTTTACCTTCTTTCCAGCGCTGAGTACCAGTGCCCTTGTAAGGCCTATGACCTCTGCTTTCTGGGCCGAGGTTCCTGGAGGTAATGCTTTGGCTTCTATAACTTGGGTTGTGGAGACAACAGAGTACCCGGCATACCTGGTCCCATTTTCCACGAAGCTTGATCTATCTGTGAACAACTCCCAGTCGGGATCTTCCATTGGTGTGTCCTTCAGATCCATCCGCCTGGAGTACACCTGCTCAATTATGTCCATGCAGTCATGAGCTAATTCCCCTTCTGCTGTTTCACTGTGGAGAAACTCAGCCGGGTTGATATGGTTAGTTGTTTTCAGTCCCACATCATCTTGTTCCCTCAAAATGGCCTGGTATTGTAGCATTCTGCTAGATGATAACCAATGTCCCCCTTTCTGTTCCAACACTGTCAATACTATGTGGGGAACGAACACTTCTATTTTCTTTCCCAATGTTAATTTTCGAGCTTCCTGTATCAGTATGACAGTGGCCGCTACGGCCCGCAAGCATGACGGCCACCCCATACTGACAGTGTCCAATTGTTTGGAGAAATAACCTACTGGCCTTTTCCAGGACCCCAATCGTTGGGTAAGTACCCCCAATGCCAACTGCTGTCTCTCATTCTCATAAAGTTGAAAATCTTTATTCAGGTCCGGCAGGCCCAAAGCAGGGGCTTCTTTTAGAGCTTGCTTTAACTCCTGGAATGCTTTTTCCTAGCAGTATTCCATTCTAGCTTGGGCTCTTTCAGAGCTTCATACAATGGTTTTGCAAGCAGTCCAAAATTTAAGATCCATAATCTACACCACCCCACCATGCCCAAAAAGGACCTTAATTCTTGATGATTTCTAGGGAGGGGTATAGAACAGATCGCCTCCACACGATTTATCCCCAGTTTACGCTTTCCTTGGCTCAGCTCACAGCCCAAATACAGCACCTTTTCCTGAATGAGTTGTGCCTTTTCCTTCGATACTCAGTAACCAGACTGTCTTAACATGTTTACAAGTGCAATTGTTAGCATCAGGCATACCCCTCTTTCTTCAGTAGCTAGCAGGATATCATCCACATATTGCAAGAGTACATACCTAGACGGTGGTTCTTTCACCTGGGTGGTCCTCCATTCCTCCAGTTCCTTGGCCAACTGATTGCCAAAGACTGTGGGGCTGTGTCTGAATCTCTGGGGTAAACGGGTCCATGTCAGCTGCTTCTTCTGTCCTGTGTTAGGGTCTTCCCATTCAAAGGCAAAGTACTTCATGCTTTCCGCGGCCAGTGGGATGCAGAAGAAGGCGTCTTTCAAATCAATCACAGTAAACCATTTGAAGCGTTCTGACACAGATGTTAACAAAATGTAAGGATTAGCAACCACTGGGTGGATGTCCTTAACTATTTTGTTAATTGCCCTTAAATCCTGTACTAGCCTGTACTTACCATTTGGCTTACGCACTGGGAATATAGGGGTATTGTATTCCGATTCACATTCTTGTAATAACCCTAAAGTAATAAATTGAGCTATTGTGGGAGCCACCCCCTGCTTTGCCTCTGTCCTAATGGGATATTGTTTAATTCTAACTCGTTGTGCCCCTTCTTTTAATCCCACCACTACAGGTTGGGCTGCTTTGGACTTTCCTGGTACTCCTGTTTCCCAAACCCAAGGGACTACTCCTTGTTCTACTTCGGGCGGGATTGGCACTGGATCAGCTTCTTTTAATATGAAAATTTTTCCAATTTCTTCATGTGGAATTTCCAATTTAGCTCTCCCATCTTCGAAAATAATTTTTGCATTAAGTAGGGATAATAAGTCCCGACCAAATAACGGTTTTGGACAATTTGGCATATATAAAAATTGATGATCCAGTTCCTTCCCACCAAACCTCAAGCTGAGGGGCTTCAGAAAGGGTCTCTCCTCAAGTTGTCCCATAGCTCCGTCCACCTTGTATGGTAGTGTCACTAACTGGTCCTAGACGTTTATTTAATACTGAATAAGTAGCCCCTGTATCTACCATAAACTCCTGTTCTGTACCCCCTATCTCTATCCTTACCTTGAGGTCCCTGTCTAGTCAGCTCTGGTTCTGATAATTTCCCAGTATCATAGCCTGAGCTTGGGCGACATCTGCTGGCGCCATTGGGTAAGTTATCATAGGGCTCCCGATCCCGCTCCCATTTCCGCCTCCCCCCATCCCATTCCTTACGGGGCATTCGTTTTTCCAATGTCCAATTTGTTTACAAAATGCACACTGATTTGCGCTTAGTCCTCCTTGAGTAAACCCGTTGCCAAAACCCCCCATATTGGTCCCTGCATTCAGAAAGAATCCCCTGCCTCTGCCAAAACCACCGCATCCACGTCCTCTGCCTCCCCGTCCTCTGCCCCTTTGTCCTCCAGCCTGCTGCTGCATTACTGCCAAAATATTGGCTTGTTGTCGCTTTCCTGTCTCTTTTTCCCTATTATTATACACCTTCCATGCAGTCTCTAAAAGTTTTTCTAGCCTCTGGGTATCCTCACCCTCCAGCTTCTGCAATTTTCTCCGAATATCATCCTGTGACTGGCCCATAAACAACAAGGCTATCTGTAACTGCCCTTCTTCCTTTTCAACATCCAGACTAGTATATTTCCTTGCTGCTTCCTTCAACCTTTCCAAAAATGCTGATGGGGATTCACTCTTTTCCTGGTTTACCGCATACAGCTTAGACCAATTTAATGTTTTAGGCGTTCCTGTTTTTACTCCCTCTAACAACAGTTCCTGGAACTTTTAAAATCTCTGATGCCCCTCAATGCTATTCGGATCCTGTGGGAGAGTTAGGGATTGCGGCCGGAAGATCTCGGGCTGTTACGCGTAGACAGGAAGACCCCTCCTCACCTTCAGTCTGACCTTGGCTACCTGGCCGCACCCAGGACAAGGGCAGAGGAAGTGACACAAACTACCTGAGCCATAAATCCCCCTGAAACCTTTGAATAAACGCCATTTGCTATCCACCACATTGGTGTCCGCAGCATATGGACCGAGTGACTCTGTATTTGGGTCACCGTGCCGTACCCGAGAACCAGGTCGCCTCATAGCTAGCTGCTACATATTGGTGCCGAAACCCGGGATCCAGCACCCGGGGTGCGGGAGTCACTTGGACAAGGGCCGGCGGCTGCACAGCGGGTCTAGTGCGGCGGGGAGGACGCTCCCGGACCAGCGAGAGACATGAAACCAATCGCGAAGGTCGTAAGTTTGGCTCATGAGCAAAAGGGGATTGAATGTGAGCTCAGGAATTTTAATCTTGCTATTGCGAGACTCTTAGAGCTCCGGACGATTGAACGTCCCGTGGATATATTGTATTCGGAAGTGTGGGAAAGATGCACTGCCGCTTTAAAAACCTCAGGCAGCGGTAAAGCCCTCAAAGCGTGGGGGAAAGTAGAGAAGGCCCTACGCAGGGCATTAGAAGAACAGGAGACATGGGAAGCTGCGAGCAAATGTTTATTTCCTACGCCGCAGCTGAGGATGGGCGCGGCGACACAAACCGCGGAGGGCTTAGAACAAACCGGCAGCAAAAAGCCGCGAACGCCGGACCCCTCCGAGCAGATCGGCTTACCATCAGAGGGGAGGGAGAACGCGCGGTCGTTTTGGCAGGAACTCACGGAGGAGGCGAGGGCGGCGGCAAAACCGCCGAGCCCCAAAGGGGAGGACAGGAATGCACCCCCTCCATATGCATTTGAAAATGGCGGGGAGGCGTGTGTTCAGGGCGGAAAGGAACCCGAGCGGGGCGGAAACGGAGTCAGCCCGCTTAACAACGCGTGTGCGGGCGAGGGGGTGAACGGGGCGGCCCCCGCAGAGGAGCGTATGACCAATCAGAGCGCTCAGCTCACATTCCGTCCTTGTGGGGCAAGGACCTCCCCCAGCAGGAGGCGGGGGGACCCCAAGGGGAGGGAACGGTCTGAACCCCGCAAGAAGGGGCCAGACGCGTTCCATCCCTCCCCGAGCCCGAGCCCGAGCCCGAGCCCCTCCCCGAGCCCAAGCCCGATCCTCCTGCGGAGCCCGCCGGGTCCTAGACCCCCCCACGGAACCTTTCCGGGAATTCGCGACTCCCCTATCCATCCCTTCCCCGCCGGCCGGCGGCCCAGCGCCGGGGGCGCGGCGGTGCGCGCGGTCCTTTTGCGAGGAGCTGGCGGAGAGGACCCGGGGCGCCGAGAGGGCGGCTGGTGCGGACGCGCGGGCGGCCCCGCCGCCGCCGCCGTACACGGCAAAACACAGCGCCGGTGATCCAAGAGATGGGCGGGGCGCGCGAGTCCACGGCAGGAAAAGCCCGGAGGCGCGAGTAGTTGCTGACGCGCATGCACAGGGGAGCGGCAAAGAGCGCAGATTTGATCAGGGGCCGCGCTCAATACCGCTACCATATAAGGGAGAGATCCGTCCCTGCAGGAGGCAGGGCAAGCCCAGGGGTCGGGAGCGGTACCACCCCCGAAGGGAGGAGCGGGGTCAGAGCCGAAAGAAACGGCACGGAGCGCCGGAAATTTATCGGCAGTCCACTTCCGACTCTGAGTCAAGCAACAGCTGCTCAGACAGCCCGGAAGAGCTGGCCGAGTCCGGATGGGACTTGGAAGCTGAAAGAGCAGAACTAACGCGGTTTCAAGCGAAACCGAATAAAGCCTTAAGCAATATCGGGAAACAATCGCAACACAAACTCACCGATTGGGACAAAATAAGAATAGCTTTCGCGAATTGGGCACCCGCAGCCGCGATACATGCTTTCCTGGTTAAAGTCACCGGAGCACAGGGGTCCAGTATAGCTGATGTGATCAGACACGTTGCAAACAAAGAATACCTAGCTCCCATTCAAGCAGCAGTTCACACTGCAATAATGATTGTGATGGCACGCTTTAAGGGAGGCCAGCCTGGGCAGGCAGCAATAAACTGCCCCAATCAAGACAGTCACCAGCAGCTGCCCCACCACGCCAGGGAAAACCTAAGGGACCGTGCTGGGCGTGTGGCAGGAAAGGGCATGTAGCTAAGGAATGCAGACCCAAGCATCAGGGAAACGGCAGAGGGAGGGGGCACCCGGGCCGTATCCAGCCTCCTCCCACTGGAAACATGCGACGGCCCAGCTACAGCAACCCTCAATGGGACACGGGGTTCCTGTGCCCACCACTGCCAACCCCTCAGGGAATGTCCAACTTTGCAGCCCAGCCAATGGTCCAACCGAACCCACCTGCGCCTCAAGAATACCACAAACAGCCCCTTGGGGAAGAGGTCCCTGGTGGCTTTGGCCATGAAAGCATGGGAACGGGACCCGTGGGTGGCCATTGCCGCGAAGGTGGGCAAGCACCCACTGATCGTGTGGGCAGTGTGTCGTCTCCACAACAGCTCTGACGACTCGGCCATCTGCCTTCCCTTCTGGGTGGACACAGGGTCAGACGTCACCGTCATCCCAGGAATCCAGCCTATAGGAACTGTCCAAATGTCGCTACCCATGAACTCGATGATACCGAGAGGACAACCCTGTGCAGTGCTCGACATCAAAGACTGCTTCTTTTCTATCCCCCTGCACGAAACCCCTCACATCGGAGCCAAAGCACTTGCAAAAAAGTGCGGAATTTCTACTGCAGACGCAAAGCACGTCGTCGCAACGTGCCCTCACTGCCAGAAGTCGCCACTATGGTCGAGTGGTGTCAACCCCAGAGGTCTCAAAGCCTCAGAAGTGTGGCAAACAGACTTTACACTATGCCAGCTGTTGAAACCTCGAGCGTGGCTTGCAGTTACCGTAGATACGTACAGCGGCATGATTGTGGCCACACAGCATCTCAAGACGGACTCCAAAGCGACCATCCAACATTGGCTGACAGCCATGGCATGGCTTGGGGTTCCAAAGCAAATCAAAACAGACAATGGCCCAAACTTCATCTCAAAGGCAGTCCAGACATTCGCCTCGAAATGGAACATTGCCTTGGTGCAGGGCATCCCATACAACAGCACCGGACAAGCCATCGTCGAAAGAGCAAACCAGACTCTGAAAGCTAAGCTAGAAGTGCTAGCAAAGGCAGAAGGCTTCTCCAATGCCATTCCCCCGAGTGACCAAGCGCGCATCCTTGCAACTGCGCTGCTAGCATTAAATCAATACCCTAGGGGGGATGAAACAAACAGTCCAGCTCAGAAACACTGGGCACCTCGAGCATTAGAGGAGGGCTCGCGGGTGGTGATCAAAAACGAACTGGGGCAGTGGGAACAGGGTTGGAGATTGGTGCTCACGGGGCGGGGATATGCGGCTGTCAAAAAAGACGGGCACATTAAATGGTGTCTGCTTAAGTCAATCAAGCCCGATCTTAACCATGAGCAGAATGAGACTGATGAGAGTTGTGAGTTTCTGTTTACAGGACATGCTCGTGGGGCGTCCTCGTGACGCGTACATCCCCGTTCCAGAGGACGGACCACCAAGCCGTCCAGCAGCGCCCGAGAGAGCCACGCAGGTGAGACTCAAACGTCAACGGTGTTTCTGTGTGATTTTGCTGTTGGGGCTTGTCGCCAGAGGGCAAGCCAGCCCAGACCACTACCCTCATCAGCCATTCAGGTGGGTCATGCGACACCTTAGCAGTGGCAAGGTGCTCAAAGGAGTCACCACACCAAACACACCATCCTTCATACTCCGCTTTACCGACTTGTTTCCGGGACCACCAAAGGTAGACCCTTCTTCCCCACACGTCACACAAACGTACCTAACCTACTGGTGTCCAGCCTCAAACCCAGGAAAAAGCTACTGCAATCACCCAGGGTGGGGATACTGTGGGCATTGGGGCTGCGAAACCATTGTTACAGATGCCAGACCGTCAGGGCCAGGGTGGGATCCACAAGAGCCTGACAGGTTCTTGCAGTTCACCTGGGCACCCACTGGCTGCAAAACACCCTTCTTTTTCCATGGAAATTTCCATCGAAACAGTCATAAAATCCCCAAATTTTGGAAATGCACTAACTATAACATGACAGTTTTACAGCCAAATCACCCCTGTTGGACCACGGGCAGAACATGGACAGTAGCCATTCAAGGGTCAAAAGAGTGGGTGAATGTGCAAATTATCAGACTCCCAGCCTCTATGTCCCAATCAGTCGGACCCAATCCGGTTCTAGTAGCGAGCAAACCCAGGGAAGAGATCGCAGTTAACAGTAGTGCTAACCCCGATACGCAGAAGTCAGAACTAGTCTCCCCATCCAGTCTCCTAGCCGAACCGAACCTTTCCAATTCATTCATAAATGTGCTAAATGCTACCTTCATATCGTTAAACCAGTCCAACCCAAACTTCACAGAATCATGCTGGTTATGCTATGATGCACAACCGCCTTTTTACGAAGGCGTTGCCTTTGATCTCCCTTTCATCTTCTCAAAGTCAAACAATCCACGCCAATGCAGATGGGACACCCCCCGGAGAGGCATTACCCTGAGTCAGGTTACGGGCCAAGGCAAATGCTTTGGCAATGTAACCTTGGCGAGGCAGACGGGCAGTGTCTGCAAAGAATTTGGCAAACTTAAGGGAGGGAAGTTCCAGTGGGTGATCCCAGCTGCATCAGGGATGTGAGTCTGTCACATGTGTACTCCTTGAAAAATTCGATCACTCTAACGACTTTTGTGTCCAAGTTCTAATTGTTCCTAGAGTCCTGTACCACTCAGACGAAGAAGTGTACTACCTCTTCGAACAAACCAGCCGTCTCCACAAAAGAGAAATATTGACAGGTTTAACTATAGCCATGCTGCTCGGCCTGGGAGCAGCTGGAACGGCCACAGGTGTCTCAGCCCTAGCGACCCAACACCAAGGACTGTCCCAACTGCAAATGACGATCGATGAGGACCTGCAAAGGATCGAGAAGTCCATCTCTTCGCTGGAAAAATCCCTTTCCTCACTCTCAGAAGTTGTCCTCCAAAATAGGAGAGGACTGGACCTCTTGTTCATGCAGCAGGGGGGCCTGTGTGCTGCCTTGAAAGAGGAATGCTGCTTTTATGCAGACCACACCGGAGTCGTCAGGGACTCTATGGCCGAACTGAGAAACCGGCTGAACCAGAGAAAAATGGACAGAGAAGCTCAACAGGGCTGGTTCGAGTCATGGTTCAACCAGTCTCCATGGCTCACCACCCTGATCTCTACCCTAATAGGCCCAATCACTATAATCTTACTAACCCTAATCTTCGGGCCTTGCATATTAAACAAACTAGTGTTATTCGTTAAAAGGCGTTTAGAAACGGCAAACATTTTGTTTCTCGAGCGACGACAATTACTTTAAAGCATGCTAAAGTTACTAACACACGATTTTACACCAATCCTACTAACCCATGAAATTTTGTAACCTTTACATTTTATAACTTTATGAGATTTTTACTAATCATGGTGGGGGGGGAAATGTGGGAGAGTTAGGGATTGCGGCCGGAAGATCTCGGGCTGTTACGCGTAGACAGGAAGACCCCTCCTCACCTTCAGTCTGACCTTGGCTACCTGGCCGCACCCAGGACAAGGGCAGAGGAAGTGACACAAACTACCTAAGCCTTAAATCCCCTGAAACCTTTGAATAAACGCCATTTGCTATCCACCACATTGGTGTCCGCAGCATATGGACCGAGTGACTCTGTATTTGGGTCACCGTGCCGTACCCGAGAACCAGGTCGCCTCGTAGCTAGCTGCTACAGGATCCCACCCCGGGTCATCGGTAGGCACGATTTCTCCCACCGTAACTCCTGTCAGCCTCTGTGCCCGTATATCCTCCCTAGCCCTTTCCTTAGCAGCGCGCATTACCATATCCTTTTCAGTTGAATCCATCAGAGTATCTAACAACACCTGCAAATCATTCCAATCAGGATTTTGTGTTTTAATAACCATTTTTATCACCCGCGCAGTTCTCTCTGGATCCTCCCGGTAGCTTCCCGCTGACTGTTTCCAAATCACTAAATCACTCGGGGAGAAAGGTACCTTTATTACCACCCGCTCCCCTTGGGGTCCTAATGCCTCCCTCAGCGGAGCAATCATGTGTGGTTCCCCCTGATTCCGTCTCGCCTGTCACGTATGAGCCACAAGTGGAGATCTTTGAACACTACGGGAACTGCTGGGGGAAGGGGTTTGGGGACGAAGGGTAACCTTTGCCCGTGAGACTCCTGGGGTCTCCAAAGATTCGGTATCATCATCCCCCTCTCCCTCATCATCCCCATCATCCTCTTCCAAATCCTCATATTCTTTCTTACTTATCTCTATCCGTTCCCTTTTCTCTGGTTCTAAAGGTGGAGCGGAAGCAGCAATACACAGTGACAAATCCTCCTCCTCTCGGTTGGCTTTAACTGCACAGCTCACACACACATTCCGCTTCTTACATTCCAGACACTCCTCATCATTTTGGACTTCTAACATCATAATACCACATTCCTTCTGCCACTCTGTCTTTTGTCCCAAATAGTAAAACAAATCCAGATATGGTATTTCATCCCACTTCTCATTCCTCCTTAAATACTGCATTAGGGGAGTTATCACAGCGTGATCTATTGTGCCATTTAAGGGCCATTCTGGCCCTCCCTCAGAGGCATACAAGGGCCACAAGTGATTACAAAAATCAATCATTTTTCCTTTTCGTAATTTGTCCTGATCAAAGCCTTCCAATTTCCACCTCCCTACCAAACAACCCAGCGGGGTATTCCCCGGCACTATCTCATTGGATTGGACAAGTGCTTTAAATGTTTTAAAAGGCATCATATCACAATACAATTTTACCACAGCAAAATAAAACAGAGGATACAAAAAGAGATTTCCAGAGAGAGAAATAGAACAGACCAACCAAATACAATTTTACCACTGCAAAATGAAACAGAAAATACAAAAAGAAATTTACAAAGAGAGAGAAATAGAACAGACCAACCCAACCAATCTTGCCACTACTCGTCGCCGTGACGGGCAAGTGCCGGACAAGCGAAGTTTTCACCGCGTCTTACAGCCGGCGCCTAGGCTTTTCCACCAAGACGTCTTTAGCCCAATCCTGCGAGGATTGCCACCTTGTCTTACGGACAGGCACCCAATACCAATACCAGAAATAAAGCACCTTCGGGCTTACCTCCTCACAGTCGTCCGACAGGCGCGGGGTCGGGCACGAACCGATGACTCCCCGAGAATCACTCGGTGCCGGCGTGGAGTGGATCAGGACATGAACCGCCCCAGCCACCTTCGGAGTCCTGCCGCGGTCGCCAGAAAACTGCTGCCCGTATCCAAAGCGAGTAAAACACAAAACAACAAAGTTGTTTTATGCGGTGCTTTATTAAGGGCCCTGGGGTCTCTGCAGACTAGCGTCCCAAAATCAGAGTCCCAGCTTCCCAACAAACTTACAGGATTCTTTATACTTCTCTAAGCTTTCCTTGACTAACGGTTACATTGTATCTCTAACAGAACATTCCTTAGGGACATACATCATGTAGATGACAATTTCTTCCTCTACTGCACATTCTTTAGATAATCATGCTCTACTGATTTCTTGCAACACTGGTTTTAGTTCACATATATTGTGCCAAGGGCCTACTTGGGTTACAATCCTTAGCATAACTACGTCTAATACATAATTTTGCTATTCTTATTTGAATATTAGAATAACTCACTGCAACAAGTGTCATTTCCTATTTGGACAGTTTATCCTTAAAAGACCTTGCAGAGAGAGAGATGGGGCTCCATTTTTACCTTGTTAGTGAAGTGCTGCAGAACTCACAGCTGGTGAGACTGTTGTATGGACAAGAGCTAATGAACACCTGAGTCCAAACAAGAAATACTGTCTTGTGATTTAATCCTGACCTTGGCAGAGAAGAAGCAAAAGAATTGACTGTTCCCCCACGGAATCTCATGGAACCAGGTGTCCACTGTTTAACAGTGCAGCCTCAGAGAGTGGTGAGACCATTGTGTCACAATGGAATATCTTTAAACCAAGGCTCCATTGTGGCAAACCTGGGCTTTATGAAACCAAGGACGCCGCCGGGATGCAATGGAATCTCAAGGAACCAAGGGTCAACTGTCAACACATCAGCTTCTCAGGAAACCAAGGAAAACACTGTGACACACAGAGGGGCCTCATGGGACTCAGGAGACCATGGTGACACCAGGGAATCTCATGGAACCAGGTGTCCAGAGTTTCACGGCTCAGCCCCATGGAGCACTGGAGACCACTGTGTCCCAGTGGGAACGCAGGGAACAAAGGCTCCATTGTGACCCAGCAGGGCCTCATGGAATGCAAGAGATCATCCTGATGGAATGGAAACTCATGGAACCAAGGGCCCACTCTTTGGCTGCGTGGCCCCATGGAATGCTGGAGACCATTGTGGCACCATGGAATGAATGGCACAAAGGCTCCACGGTGACCCAGCAGGGCCTCATGGAACCAAGAACAGTGCTGGGATACAATGGAATCTCATGGAACCAAGGTCCAGCTGTGACAAAGCTGGGCCTCATGGAACCAAGGACACTGCCATGATGCAATGGAATCTCATGGATCCAAGGATCAATTGCCAACACATCAGGTTCTCATGAAGCCAAGCAGAACATTGTGACACAGGGCAATCTCATGGAAGCAAGGCTCTGCTTTGATCATGTGGGGCGTCCTGGGACACAGGTGCCACTGGGACATTGTCAGGCCCAGTAGGAACAAGACACCACTGTGGCAGACCAAGGCCTGATGGGAGCCAGGAGAGCTCTGTGACACAATGGAACCTGATGGAGCCAAGGGCCCCTTGTGACACGGCAGGGTCTCATGGAACCCCTGTGCCACTGGGACATTGCCAAGGCTCCTGC